>NC_136008.1:19934458-20234458 GCF_048128805.1 Centroberyx gerrardi
CATTACCTCTACTTTTTAATTGCATTTTCTGTGGGGCAAAGGTGATAATTAATTTTGCTCAAGGAGACAAGGGAACACACAGGGACCCATAATACGCATATACAAAAAATGTTAAATAGTATTCTTGCCTTCAGTCCTGGAATAACTATTTAAATTCTAACATGGTGACTGCATGAAACTATATTCTGGGACATATTAAAGAAAAGGGCAAATATTCCATTGTACCTTGCTCCACAATTAGAGGGCAAAGAGTTGTTTCATTTTATATTAAATGATACTACGATTCAGGATTGAAAGTGGGAGAAAAGGACAAATATTCTCAGGGATGGAGTGGTAAATAAAAAGGAGGGTAAACTATGACCTCCAGATGGTGATCATCATAAAGCAAACAACCACCAATGTAAACTAAAAAGTATCTATTTTCAGAAAAGCACAAGTGTATGCTTTATATTTCCTTAGAAGAGCCTATCGTCATATAATTTACATCAATGCTACTGATGCTGATGCTACTTACTATGATGCATACTATGAATTTATGTCATACAGATTTATGTCAGCATATACAAAGGTGAGTTTAGCTGTGTTTATCCTCCACTGCATCCCTGGATATTCCCAAAACAGTTTACTAACAAAACAATTTACTAAATGCAAAGAGGGAAAAAAAAAATAGCACTAAACCCACAATATAGCACTTACTTATTCCAAAAAGGTCTATTTAAAGAAAGGTGGTAACACAGGCAACTTCTGGGTATAAAATGTCCTCTCTCCCCCCTGGTTTTCTATCTGTGTGGTGTGGTGGTTACCCTGTCTCCCTCTCTTCATTCCTGGCCCTCTTCCATTGTTAGTCACCTTGTTTATTGGCTGGAGCAGCCGTGGCGTACTGGACATCATCTGAAACTACAAACGACAGGATGCAATAAGCTGGAGAATAGCAGCAATCTGAGGAAAGTTCTCCATTCACCAGAGCTCCCTAACTCTCTGTCTTCTTATCCTGAGCAGAAAATAAAAAAATCAATACGGGCTCACAGGGCTTGATAAAAGCGCTGGACAGGGAGAGCGGCAACGCTGGATATAGTAAATTAAAGTGATCAAAATTTTCCAGTCGACTCAGCCCACAGCCTACATAAACTAACAACCCTGTCTCCACAACTGTCCGTCATCCTCCTCCACCCACCATCTTCATGCCCTCCTTCAAGTTTCAACTGTTTTTTTTATTATTATTTTCTTACCTTTCTGTTGTTTTGCTTCAATAGTATTGATGTTAAAATCTAAGATCAAATTGGATGTGTCATGTTAGGCTAAAATGAAAAGCAAAATTATTTACCTAATGAAAAAAAAAAAAAAAGTTAAATAACGCTTCATAGCTAATAGCTATGAAGCGTTATTTAACTCAGACTGCGGGACTATAGCTGGGGCTGCCACGGCTTAGTTTACACCTAGAGAAATGACTGGAAGGTTGTTGGTTCAAATCCATGGAGAGGCCGGGCAAATCTGGGAGGTTAACAAGACGCATTTCCCTTTCCTCCTAAACTGGTGAGCTGCCCTTGAGAAAGACACCTAACCACCAAACTGCTCCATTGGAGGTGCAATAAGTGGCCAGGCAAGACTATGGTTGTAGTCTGTGTGTGTTTCATGCCACTGCTACATAAAAAAATAATGTGTTCTTAGTTTATTTGCTTGGCTCAGGGTTAAGTAAAACCTTAAAGGTGCTATGTGTGGCATTCTAAACATAAATATATCATTGTCAAATTAATTGTGATATCTTGGTATAATTACTGTAAACAAATGAGACCGTGGTCGAGATGATTGGCAGCCTCTATCTCACGCTAGTGGTGTTGTTAGTGCTCGTGTTTCTCAGAATTAAGACTACAATTCCCACAAAGCCTGTTGCTTCCTGTCGCAAAGAGGATGTTGCTACTTGCCACCCCTCCTGCTCTCTGGTGTGTTTGTCTTTACTGAAGATGATAATCATGTTGGAAGTGATTTTTCCTTTGTCCCTTCACTCCCTTCCACCATTGGCAGAAACTCTGAAAGCTTTAGCTCTGTTTGCTCTGGAAGAACAGCACCCTCTTTCTGTTTTGTGTCGTAAAGCAATCGAGCCGATTTCCTGCCAAATCCGACCTGGTGACACACAATGTAAAATGCAGTAGAGGCTGCCAATCTTCTCAGTGATGGTCTCATTTGTTTATGGTAATTATACTAATGTCTCAAAATGAATATTGTGACAATTTATTGCTGTTCTTATACTATAGACTAGTCATGTTGCTGGGTGAAAATCCTCCTTACCTGTGTAAGAGGACAACAGCCCATGCACTTCCCAATTCATGCCTTTGCCTCCTCTGTAAGGAGAGTGTCCGACCACATACACTAATTCAATTACAGTAATGCAGGCAGCAGCTGACTCACCCTGCTAACACACCCCATGCTAGCCCCATACAGCGCCCCTTGGCACCCCGTCCACTGAACGGTAAGTAGGGATTATTAGGGATTGGCCAATCAAGCCCAGTCCCATGGTGTGTGAGCTTTACGAGAGAGCTTAGTTGATATGCCCTCTCAACAGTGATAATTGCTATTTCACTGTTGTGTTGTGTACCGTGTTGGAAATTATTGTATTTTTTTTGTCTTCCAGTTTCTTTTGTCACCGTCTTCTTATTATATGAAGAAGTTCATGTCAATTCATAGATATATGAGGATTCCCATAGATTTTAACTGAGATCTTAAACATAATTTCATGTTCATTGCTCTGTATTGTTGAAGACAGGGGCATCACAGTCCCTGCACTTTTGATATCATCTGGCACTAAAACTTTGAAACCTGATTATATAATTAGACTAAATTTCTGGGGACGAATTAGAGCACAGAGTGAAGACTGACAAGGTTTTATTATTTTGTCAATGTGATAAATTATTAGATGTAGGTCACCAAACTATCAGCTTAGTGGGAACATTGCCCCCCGACACACACTTTTTCTAGATATAGGTTCCAAATACATTTCTGGCAACTTCAGCTTCATCTTTGCTCTCCATTATAAAGATAAAAACTATAAAATCAAATTTGGCGTCACTAAGGCTAAGGTGTGGCAAGTACGGCTGCCACACCCAGCTGATGCCCAAAATTGAGGGCCCCTCCCACTGACCTCTACCGTATGTTTATGTGTGTGTGTGTGTGTGTGTGTGTGTGTGTGTGTCTTTCTGTTTGTGTCAGTGTGACAGTGGATGTGTGTGTGTCAGGGATCAGCTTAGAGGAAACACTAACCACTCGGGCCAACACTTGCTGTGGCCTAATATCCTGTTGACCCGGGTTAGACAGCAGACAGCCTTGAGACGCTTAAATCCAGCGGTAACCCTGAACAACACGCAGACGTCCTGTTAGCTCACATCACATCTTGCCTTTCCAGAGACTCATGGGGTCTTACTGCAGCCTTCAGCCCAAAGCCTCCACAGCACCTACAGTACTACAATAGCATGTACAGTGCAAAGTAATACTACAGTAATACTACAGTAATACTATACTATACTACTATACTATAACTAGGCCTCCTGTAAAGAACTGATAAAGCTGACAGCCAGGTATTAATTATTATTAAATAGTTACACCTTTACTATGGCATTCAATCTCTTTGATATAGCGTAGAGGGAGGCAGAAATCATGGAAGGATGCAAGTCAACAGATGATGTCATGTGTTGTAGTTCACTAGTTCAAAGGAGGACTGACAAAGACCGCTCTTATTACTGTAAACCTGTGTTCCTGATGCTCAAACTCTGCCTGCCTGTTTCTATATTTATCTATTTTAATCTCTTTATAAAGCAAAAGGATTCCAATTACAAATGTCACAAGAGTCAATCCAATTGAAAACCAGTTGGCAGCCCTATGTTTAACAGCTAAAACCTTAAGAAAAGATTACAGAGGGACCATCGCGTGCATATTCGAGATGCAATGACTTAAATGCATCACTCTGAAACTATTTGCCTAAGTGTTTCTGTCAGAGTTGTGCAACAGCGAATTAATTGCCGATCTTACTGTATGCTGCAAAGTAGTTCAGGGAATCAGCTGCAATTAATGTTAACCCTTACAGCCAAGCCACAGTGTATGCAAGAAGTCTGCAGGACTAGTAAAGTATAGGATTACTGCAGTTAAGGTTGAGAAAAATAGTCTGTGCAGTACTGTCAAATATCCCAAGTGTAATAACATTTTTAAAATCAGAAACATAGTGCAGTGGGCTATTTAATTGTAATGCATACAATATGCAATATGAGCCTTTTTAGCTATAATTTTGCCCTTTCTTAGTTATAATCCAGCAAATTATGTTACTCTGTGTTTGTGAGTTCATGGTTTGCAGCAGGTGATTCTGAAGCGTTTCTCATCCTTACAAAGCATGATCGATGAGTACACTTCCATGCAAACACACACACACACACACACACACACACACACACACACACACAGACAAACCGACCATATCCACACACACACACACACACACACACACACACACACCAAGCTTGATTTTGAAGGGTCCTTAATCACAACTAAGCAATTGACTGATCAATGACAGATATGAGGAACAACTCTGGAATGCTAACAGGATTACATTCACTTTTATCTTTTTTCTTTATTTTGGCCCATTTTTATCACAGATTATATTTCTCTCAGTGTTAACAGGCTCCGGGCCCCGCCGAGGTATTAATTAAAATCTAAATACTAAATATTGATTGATACGTTATCAGCGCATAGCAGTTGGTCCGCAGGCTATTGATCCGGCCTGTGATTTATTATCATATTTAAGAAAAATCATTTTGCGTGATTATACGAGGTAATGGATTTTTAGCGAGGGGTGTAATTCTTTTTTTGTATCGCGTTTGTTATGCGGAAGGTGGAGCAGATTTCTCAATTGCAGTCGGAGATCACTGATATCCTTGGTGCAGCCCCCCCCACCCCCCACCCCCCATCAGCCCTACCCGGCCTGCGAGGGGCTAAAGCTTGTGTAAGAGAACGATCCCGGTTTTGTGATTGGGAATAATGGGTATTGGGATTACCTCTTTAATCACAACAAAGATTAACAGATGGTATGAGAACAGTTATTAGCAAACATCTTGCACTCATCAAATCAATAAGATGATTTGTAATCAGGCTGTCGGTGCAAGTGAAAAGGGAGCCGGGGCCGTTCCCAGTGAAAGATCCTGGCAATCAGAGGCTACTGTGTAGCAATTACCTCTCCACAAAATAGGTGCTCTTCCTCCACTGGCTGGCAGGCCTCCAAAACACACGCCAGACAGATAGCAACATAGGGCATTAACACGGCGAAACACAAAACACTGCATGGGTAACCTTGTATTTGATTATATCAGGTGTTAGGTTGCTTCACGATTTCATTTCACTTTGTGCCTTTTAATTCAGTGGGTCTTGCCGTATTCTTTAAAAAAAAACAACATCTAAATGTTTACACATGCTGTCTCTCAACGCTCCGCCACAAAAGATCTGTATAGCTCATTAGTAGGTTACCATAAATAAGTCAGTGTAGGAGCGGAGAGGGAAGAGCATGGAAACTATACAGGAAAGGAAAGGATTCGCTGTGCAAATGTTTCTCCCTGAAGACAGAGAGAGAATGAGAGAGAGACATAGAGACTGAGAGAGAGAGAGAGGCTGTAGACAGACTGTAGACCTACCAGCCCATCCAATAAGTGGAGGAACATGAAATCTCCTTATACAAAGCTTGCTCTCCCCTTGGTTTCATCACCTTTATAAGCCTTGTGATTTACATTATATACGGCATATTGTTCAAACAAAAACTGTCACTTTATCCTGTCAATTCTTTGTTGTGGTTGTACACACAAAAACTCTCTCTCTCACACACACACACACACACACACACACAATATTCTGTCCAGTGTGCAGATGCTTTTTTGTGCATTTTTTTTTTCTTTTTCGAGTCATTCAGACGTGTATTCAGGCACCTCTGAAAAGATAATCTGTTTTGTTTTGTTTTGAAATCAATGTGTTTTTGTTGTCACTGTGGGCTCAGAGATATGAATGCAGCTCATAGCATTTTTTGTTTCACATTGTTCTTAACAATTATGTCAGTCTCTTGTCTCACCCATACAGAATACACCTAGTTTTCTATTTTATTTTTCTCCTATTGAGTCGAGAGGGACAAATGCAGGCCTGCAAAACATGATTATGTACAATCTTTCACCTCTGTTATTATCTGTAATATGTTTTAGGCAACTCAGTATTGGTCTTTTTGTTTCATTTTGGGGCAACGCAACACTTTTTACACTATTCCTGCTTCAAAAACAAGCACACTGACAACAGGTATCAGTTTTACTCTAATTGCTGCTTTTAAGGCACCTGGGCCTTTCAATAGACCTCAACTTGTTTGCATTGAAACCCACCTCTCTGTGTGGTGGGAACGGCGAGGTCAAATTGATGCTAGATAAGGTAATGTGGACTGAAAGGAAGCAGTGGTTGGAGGAGCGATTGCAGAAACACACATTTTCCACCTTAGCGGAACGGTGCATTTGTTCAAACTTAGCGAGATTTAAATATTTAAAGAGTCTGATAACCAGAGAAAATCGTTCTCTTCATCTTTTGTTCTCTCCATCTATTGCTCTTACTTTTAGACGCCCCCTGCACATGTACAGGCATGCACATGTGCACACACACACACACACCCACACCCACACACATCCACACGCCCACACACACTAACACGCTCTCACACTTTCTAATGGCTATCTAATCACTACAAAGGACATAGAATGGCAGTTGCTTAAATTTACCATTATGTTAACTTTCAATAGCTTTGACTCATGATGCAACGTACAAAATCTATGGACCCCCACCCCTCCTCCCACACACACACACACACACACACACACACACACACACACACACACACACACACACACATCCTACACTGTCAGTAAAAATGGAGTGCTGTTCAGATATGCACTTACCAGGATTAAGCAAGGCAAATGGTGCCAAAACAATGACAGTGTGAGGTAACTGATGCTGTTTAAAAATTCAAAGGCCTATATTGAACAGACAATGTGGCACACATATCACTGGGCCAGAGATCCCTGCAGCCCAGTGGACTGGCTGCTCTCATGTATAGGCGTAGTCTCTCTCTCTCTCTCTCTCTCTCTCTCTCTCTGCAACAGGACATCAGGAATGCCACCATGCAAATAGAGTGAACTGTCCCTAACCTACAATATGAATATGAAATTGTTTTTAAAACACATTTCCACATTTCCTTCTTGCACAGATATTTAATCAAACACACACACACACACATGCATGCACGGCGACTTGCAATCACACAACCGCAGACAGAGATATATGTGTCCACACACTCACAAACAGACACACACACACACACATGCACACACACACACACACACAGTGTCACTTGTCGAGTGGCTAATATCTTTCCAAGGTCAAACCTGACAAGGAATTCCAATGAGATTAAGTGTCATCAGTGCGGCTTTAGCCCTTTTCTGCTCATTGTTCTTGGAAATGGCATTAGAGCCACAGATGACCAAGGCCTTGGAGCAGTAAAACCTCTTCCCTTCCTGTGTGGGCTGAGTCGATATGCCAGGTGTTTTTTTACAGGGCCGCACATTCACACATCAGAATGCTCTGATGTACTTACAGACATCCATATCTGTATCTATTAGGGTTACACGGTTTGCTGATATTGGGTTTTTTATTAAATATCAGATATAAGCGTCGTCCACCTGCGATATGATGGAGGTTCCTCCCTGACCACAGCTACAGAAAAAGTCGGGAAAACCTGCAGTGGAATTTTATTTTAGTTGCACGTTTTATAAATTTATTGAATTGTTCAAAATGTTCTTTGTAAATGAATTTATTTAAAGAGAGTAATGTATCCCAGAGTTTCCTGTACCACTGAATAGGTGTGGTGGGTCACCCTGCTTTAAAGAGCTGCTAACACTTAAACAATTTCATAAATCTGGATTTCAATGAGAGTTTTATTGTCCCATGATGAACTGAATGCTGTTTCAGAGGCTTTTCTTCCCTGATAAGAATACAATTCTGGGGGAAACACTGGATGCTTGTCATTTTTTGGGATGGAACTGGTAAAAATGTAAAGCTATTAAATATCTGCACAAAAATTGTTTCTCAGCAGCTTCAATACAAAAATATCATACATATATATATTTTGATGCTTTTGACACACTGTATGACACACTGTATGACACTCTTCATTCAATATGTTAATATAGATATTTTTCTGCATATTATATGCAGAAAAACTTGAATGCAATTTGCCAGCACTAAAGATACCCAAATCATTCTCAGCCTCATCACTATCCTCCTCATCCTACGTTCATGCTGGTATCTCATATCCAGATTCCACATTATTTCCCTTCATATGAGGCAGTGCTGTCTCAGTCTGGCAGATCAACTGAGTGTGTTTTGTTTGTCGACTGTTCTGGCAAAGCAGAGGCCTTGTCAATGTGTCAGCTAGCATTTGGTGCTCTGCCTTTCACACTGAATTTGACACATAGTCCTTTAGCGAGAGCAATGAGCATTTTGTCATCTCCTCTCGAGTGCCAACTCGATGTCCAATTACACCCCAGCTACTAATTTAATTACAGTAGCAGAAGAAATTGGTTGATTCAATTCATTTCAATTAGGCTTGATTGGGCCAGTCAGATCAAATTTTACTCATCTCAGGTACAAGCCGTCTGTCACATTTTATCTCAGCTTGCCTCATTTGAAACAAGATACGCAGGTCATGATATGATAACTGAATATTTACGGTTCAGTTCACTGGTGTCTGATGTAAAAACAGTTGCTGGATCAGGATCAGACAGTGACAGATTTAAATGTGCCCTAACATCTCTGAGTCTGTGATAAATGTGAGAGTAAAACACTCCACTTTCAGTATGGGATCACAGCCTGTTGCCACTTAGTAGAGTCACAGCTACAATAGTCATTACTTATGCATGATGTCTACAATTATGTATCAAATTGTGTGTGCATGTGTGTGTGTGTGTGTGTGTGTGTGTGTGTGTGTGTGTGTGTGTGTGTGTGTGCGCGCGCGCATGTGTTTTACATGTCCAACTAATGGATTTCTAGTGCAAACCTAGAAAACATTTCACAAAACAAAACCCACTCTTATATCATGTAATTCAGACAAGCCTGCTGCTTCACTCTGTGTCTAATAATACTACACACACTTAGACTGGAATCCTCCTGTATGTTTCTACCGGCACATTACTGTAAAGACAGGCACTTTCATGATCTGCAAGGATTATGATGGCATATGAGCATATGCCATCATAATCCTTACGAAAAAGAATTAGTAATCCTATTATAAATTTTAAAAGGATGCTATCTAATATCAGAGCAAAGCCATAAGTCCCATGAGGAATATACAAGAATATTATAGGAATATTAAAGTGATACCAAAGGACACAGAAAAATACCATAAAGTATGATAAGGTCACTATAAACTCACAGTTGAGTACCATAAACACACTATAAGCCTCTATGAGAATATTATAGGAATATTATAGTGATACCATAGGAAAATAAATACCAAAAAAGTACTATAAGGTTACTATACACTCACTATTGACACACTATAAGTCACTATAGGAATATTATAGTGATACCTAGGTAATAAACAACACCATAGAGTATAATATAGTTACTATAAACCCACAAATGTTTCACAGACACACAATAAGTCCTACAGGATACATTAGGAATTACACAGATTTTTCGTCAGGGACACTGTCATCACAATCGTCCAAGTGAAAAAAAAAAGTTATGTCTCGTCGCTGATTGGTGCAGATCAAAGCCTCAGCACTATGCCATAGGCTGCCATAGGCTGCTACAGTAGCCTGCGGTGTGTAAATGCGTCCCGGCCGGCACCAGTTGCGGCAGCGCAAAGTGGCTGATTGGCTGCTGACGCAACTGCGCGTACTCATCTCATGCATTACAATACACGGACATGCAAGACAATTTTTGGTGTCCAGCCTCCCGAGTAAAGATATCATCAATAATTAACTTTAAGACAGACAGCCCCTACCTCTGTTGCAATGACGCACAGCGGCAAAACATAAAACTGGGAGCGTCATTTACCTCTCAGCGTCTTCCTCGCGGTCCGGCCTGCCTGCGCGGTATCCGCAGTGACAGATAGATAAGCTCACTGTAGACTGCAGGGCTTCAGAGAGGGGAAGTTGTCACAGAAGTCAGCCGATGCACTTTATGATGCAGGGGGCCAGAATAGCAGCCAAGTAGCCTTTTTCTTACCTTGCGACACAGATCCAGAGGGGGTGAAATGGGTAAAAACGGTTGTTTGGGTGATTACACGTTTCTCGTTTCCCTCCCTCCCTCCCTCCTCGTCGTCCTCCTCCTCCTCCTCTTCTTCTTCTTCTTCCACCAGCAGCGCTCTCCCCCTCTCAGTGAATGGAGAGAGTGGCCCCGTTGTAATAGCCTCTATGGGGCTCCAGCTATGCAGCAAACAGCCCGTGTTCAAAGGTTAAAAGATATTTCTGAGGTGCATCAGATAGTTGTATCACAAACCGAGCGTGCATGATGCACTGTTCTGGTTTTATTGCAGTCAATTAAATACTTATTTTATTATATTTGCCATGTAGCCTGCAGTCCAAATTAATATATAGACTTTTATAAGGAGCTCGCCATTTTTAAATCCATCATTATATAGGCCAGTTATAGTAGCCTACACAAAATAATGGAAGTGCTAGAGGCAAGGTGGCAGGTTAAGTTAAATCAGATTTGTAGCCTGAAATCAGAGAGGCGAACACACTCATGTCAATCAAATTTCTCCCACCAAATTAATTATTTGCCCATAAATCCATGCTGTTTGTTAATCTTGATCACACTGCATCTTCCTCTCTCTCTCTCTGTATGTATGTGTGTGTGTGTGTGTGTGTGTGTGTGTGTGTGTGTGTGTGGCCTACAGGATTAAATGGCACCTCGTCTCCTTTCCCCTCTCCTTTCATCATCAGCAAAATAAAGATTACAGAGGAGATTGTAAAAGCTCCCCTTTAGAGGCGCAGGGATCTTCATTCCTCTGCCTTTGTGATGATATTGATGATGATGATGGCCAAGTGGACAGTTTGATTTTTGTGTGGCGAGCTAGTTATAAAGAATCAATATTATATCAAGGGGGTAACTTTGGTGATAAAGGACTTCAGCCACTCCGGCTATTCATCATAAGTCTGTAGCAAGCAGATAGGTCAAAAGAAATTATATTGCTCTAAAGAGTGTGTCTCCTTATCTCTCTGTACCAGGGGAGTGGAGGACACGCCGATCGATACAGTAGCTGCCGTATACTCCTTGCAATTATCAATAGCTGATTTTGTCTTCCTGGGGCTGCATCTATTAATACCAGATAATAACAGCCTTTTGGACATAACTTCTAAAGGGATGATGGAAGAAGAAGAAGAAGAAAAAAAGAAAGTTTGTTCACAGGACGACCTTGTTGTCAACAGATTTGTCTCTCATATGTGGTGGACACAGGGGAATAGACAAGTCAGTGTAAAAGAGAGGAGGGGGAGGGAGAGACAGAGAGAGAGAGAGAGAGAGAGAGACAGAGAGAGACAGAGAGAGAGAGAGAGAGAGAGAGAGAGAGAGAGAGAGAGAGAGGCAGCTCTAACCGAAATGAGCTCAGGATCCGTCATTATAAAATGGTTTCTAATTAATTTAGGAATTATCACGTCTTATGCGTTGGAAGTAAACAACTGCAAATACCCTGCATTAGGATGAATGTAGGACTGGTGGGGAAGGCCATGATAATCATCCATGGGATGAACATTTTCAAATGTTTTGCTCTGTGTAATTTTTAATAACCTTATAAAGCCTATTCCAATCATTGAGTAACAATTATGTGATTGCTAAAAAATGTCTGTTGTATGACAAATAATACAGCAACATGGAAAAAAGAGAAAAATCTGCATGTGAATAGAATAATATAACTTAGAATGAGACGTTTAAAATGATAACGGTTAAATCAACAGACATGATGCACATTTTGTTTATATTCTTATTCAGATGTTAAAGCCACTCGCCTTTACACACCTTAATCCCTGCAGAATGTCCTCCCACCACACTGTAATCCCATGCATCCACAGATTTTAATACAAAAGACAATTTGCGAAAGTAAAGGCAGTAATATGTTTATTCGAAGTTACGGAGAAGCTCGTATGAACACACATCACCGTTTCTCACGAAAATATTGGAGAAAACAATATCAAAAACACTCATATGCCGAATACTCACACCAGTTAAAAGTGAACTCACACTGTATTACCATTGTGTTTAAAACAGGGCCTACAGCCTATAACATTCACTTTAATTTGTCTAATAATTCATTAGGCTATCATTAGTGTCAACACAGGGCGAACTATATCTCCAACGGTTACCGCCGTGCGTAAATGTTAATACACCCGGAATAAAGTTGACATAAAGGTGAGGAATTGTTTGTAATGAAAAGCCTACCGGTAGCCACAATATACCGCTATAAAAAAAAATGAGCCTGCGAGATTAATATGACCGCCTATCCTTTACAGGCGGTGGCTGATAGGAGTTGTGAGATATTATATGATGGGAGGTCAAATCTGGGTGTTCACACAGGACTATCCATTGAACAGTACATCCTAGTGGTGGCTGAAAGCAATGGGCTGAACCTCTACTTGGGGGTTTAACTCTCACACACAGCGCAGTCCCCCACACACACGGAGCCATGCCCAGCACCGAGAGACCGACACTAGTGGGCTACCAGAAGATAACTTCAAAGTTGGCCCCGATCTGAGCCTGAATGCCGACCAAAGGGAAGACACTGACTGAAGCTTCAACTTGAAAAAGAAGCGGTGTGTGGGTCTTTGGCCACCAACTATCCAGAAAGGCGACTTCTGGAGAGCGCACCGAGGCGAAGGCGCAACCGGGAGCTAAAACACGGCGAAGAGGAGGAGAAGGAGGAGGAGGACGAGGTTCACTTCATCGCGTTTCAGCCACACTGAAGCGACTTCTCTTTTTTGAGGACACGCGACTTTTTGGTCAAATTGACATTCGTGTTGTCACTGAGAGGAGGACTGTTGCTAATCGGGGCGCCGCTTTCTCGGAAGACGCGCGTCAAAGTTTTGGAGAGCGGAGCTGCGCCATTAGAAAAAAAACCCTGGGAACAGTTTATCGCTATTGTCAAGAACTTTACTCGTCCCGTCCACTCTCCAGCTGTTGGTCTCCGTGCACGAAGTCAAACGGCAGCTACTTTACTCGAGAGGTGTCCATCAAGAGAAAACTTAAAAGCCCTGAAACATCTCAGAGACAGTGAATATCGCCTCACTTGAGCCGTACACAATCCAAGTCAAGAGGAGGTGCATTATTCAGCCTCGGGACAAAAAAAAAAAAAGTTATCTAATCGAGAGAGAAAAGTACGAGAACTGAGCCAAGATATCGAGAAACACATTACGAGAAGAAGCTGTCACAAGTTCTGAGGTAAAAGAGGAATCGTAAAGGTCAGAGTAATGATGAGTAGAGAGAGATAAACGTGAAGAAACGCAGCGGTGAATCCTCAGCACTTGTGAAGCAGTGCGCCTCGTAAAAGGTGAAAAAAGAGCTGACCTTCCCTGCTGAAGACCCCCCCTGAGTGCTGGGCGTAGCAAGAGAGATTTGGTGTGTTGTGTTGTGTTGTTGGAGGAGGCTGGATAGTAAAGAGAAAAGAGACGGATAAAGTCTGGGAGTGAAGCGGCTAATTGCTTAGTCCGTCCCTCATTACCATATCCAATGCGCGTCCGCTGGACTCCAGCCAATCCTCCCCACCTTCACACGGTGCCATTAATCGCGACGCATTATTCACTATCATAATTATTATACCGACATGCGCAATCCCACGCACAGCAGCAGCGGCAGCAACACCGGCTAATTTCTGATTTTTTTTTCTCTTTTTTTTTTTTTTTTTTTTTTGCGCTACCAGACTATTTGCGAACTTTTTTGTGTGTTGTTTCATTCGCTCGTCGCTGATGTATCTGCAAAACGCAGAGACATCTCGGAGCGCAAAACCAGCAGCATCACCAGCACCGACACCAGCATGTCCCGACGCAAGCAAGCCAAGCCGCAGCACCTCAAGTCGGATGAGGATCCCGCTCTAGCCGGGGTGATTTCCGAGCATGGTGAGTGCATTTGATCAGCTGAGATCCCATATCTAACACTTCTTTCAGTGAACTTTCCCCCTCGGTGCTTTGTTGTTTAGGCTATTGTTGTTTCTTCTCCTTACTTTGGCTTATGGGCTGCTGTGGAGCATTATGACTCGTTTATTTTCATTTTAGATGGAATAAAAAAAGGTCTTTTGGGTTAGGCTGCTGTTCAGTTGCTGCTAAACTGAAGTAGATTCAAATATTTTAAAAAAAAATCATGATTCAGTTATTCACTTAAAGGTGTCCGTCAAACTGCAGGGGAGTGGATTTGTCTATTCTTAATTATATGATAATTATTATCAGCCTATTATTATTAATAATAATATTTTGTTTGTTTATTCCCTTTTTGAACACAAATTCCTTTTGCAGTGAATTTAACTTGCATCTCGCCCAGGCTGTGTATTATTATAGGCTGCTTTCAGATAGGTGACTTTTTGCATATATTAATATAAGACCTGCATATATTAATTTAAGACATTATATTACGTTTACACCAGTCACAGTAAACAGTTATAGCATTTGTGTGTATACCGGAGGCCTATTTGAAAGGCCTGGTGTGAAATCATTTCATCATTTTCTATTGCAAATAGCTGTGAGTTATTTCCTAAATAGGGGCTTTGCAACCTTCTCCCATTGACTTTGATGTATTTGCATGCACGCACATACACACACGCTCACACACGCGTGCACACACACACATAATTTGATAAGTTAGAAAACGTTGGCTATTCTCTCTAACACTTACCAAAATCCTAATTCAAAAGATAAAGAACTAAATCAATTAATTGAGATATATTATTATTTATGTAAAAGAAAACAAAACGTTTAATTTATTTTAGGTTTTATTTTGCATGAGCAGCTTTTGTCCCTCAGTGCCAGTCTGGCTCTCCGAGGAGCGAAATGCGGATCCTGCTGCAGGTCGAAGGCTTGTTTTGTTATGGAAATGTTTTTGTTTACTCCCTCACATAAATTTATCACACTTGATTTGTTCCCTTTTGCTCACAATGTCGACAAGATCAGTTGACAGGGCTTGTCCTCGCCATGTGGAAAAGGCTCACTCCTCTTTTATTCTGTGCTCAGCCTTTTGCGCCATAAAACGATCATTATTGAGCTAAAGCCAAATCTTTACCCAAGTAAAATGCAGTAGGAATTATAAGAGTAACTCGATAACTCCGGAACGATTATTGTCCCTCTTACCTACTTACTTACTACATATAGTGCAGAAGTCATATTGTATGTCGCTGGTTTTCAATTCACTGATTGTCAAATTCGGTATTTTTAATTGGCGTAATTTATTTAATAGGCATATCATAATAAACATAGAAAATATGAATATTGTTTTTATTTCTGAGGATTTAGGAGAAATAATTTACAAAACAATTTAGGCTTTTTTGTGCCCCTGAAATTTAAAAAACCCTTTACCAATAACTTCATGCAGTTTTTAGTATTACAATTATTAATTTGTATTTTCTGTACTGCCCCTTTTTTAATGTCATCATCTTTATGAAGTAAGTCTTCCTCCGACATGAGGAAGCATCTTTTTCTCTCAGTTAAACTGAGAAGAGCATCTCTTGTTGAGTTTCCATGAAGCTTGGCATTCTCAACAAATCACTGCTATTATTCATACCTTTGCTATCTTGACCCATGTTGGCCAACACACACACACACACACACACACACACACACACACGCACACACACGCATGCACACACACACTCATTTGCAGGGCTTCTTTAGAATAGAAATGCGTGATGTAATCTCTAGGGAGCAGCTCTCTTTGCATGAGGAAATGTTGGTGTGAGGAGGAATCACACTGATGACTCTTGGCTCTGTTCAATTTCCTTGATGCACCTCCAGTACCGGGGCAATGCCTTTTTAAAATAAACATGGTCTCTGTTCTGATGCTGAGGTAAACTCTCCCAGCTTTTGGTCAGAGGAAGGAGACGGCCATCAGGTTGCTCTCCTGTAGGAATATTGAAATGAAAAGCAAAATTCCCTTTCTGTTGTAAAATCTCACATTTGGATCATTTAAACGCAGGCAGCCTTTCATTTCAAAATTATTATTGCATTTCTTTAAACAGAAAACGCTCTTAAGACAAATCCACCAAGAGTGTAAATTAGTGTAGAATTCAGGAAAATCTGTGCACCCTTCTCTTGGCTTCTTTTGCTCCATTTTAACACACACACTCCTACATATCCTTCATAGATACATGAGCTCGCAGACGTGGAACGAGGTATCCGTGTAGTTTTTAATGACCACACACTCACACACACTCACATACACTCACACGCACGGCCCGAACGACTGCGGCGTGAGTGCTGCCTATGTCATTCTGCTCAACACTGGAAGGGGATGTGGAATGCTCAGGCCAGTCGTTGCCTATATCCTTGTTGGAGCAGAATACTGGCTTGCTTGTTTTCAGGACAGACGTTGCAGTGAAACAATCCCAAGCCTTCGGCGGAGGACAGTAAGCCCATACACACCACTTAAATAAATACCACGTCTCATCCAAAGCTACCTTACAGCCGGGCTACAAATGTCAGACTATCAGTGTATCATTTCAGCATGATCAGATTCTCCGCCGCCTATTGCCGTGGTGCAGCTCGTGACGACACTATTGATTACTTGCCTTGACAAATCATTGCATATTATGTCGAAGGAATTCAAAAGGTTCCAATCGTCAGTCGCTGCTTGATTTAGACTTAGAATCCGTCACGCCGGGCTACTCTGCTGCAAAGCGAAAAGGACCAAAACAGCAAGCACCGGTGTTCAAGGACACACATGATATTCTGGTAGCACTTTTTTTTTTTACGAAAATAGTCCTCATGTAAGTAAATATTCAGAGGGTGAGGGTGCTTAGGTATGACGTTGTTCGCCACAACCTTAGCCACAGTGTCAGCTTCGGTCCACCTCCTGTGTTCACTGAGGATTGAGGAGTTATTTCTAAATCCTCAAGTTGAATTGACCTTTATTTGTGCATTAACCTCTTTTTGAGCAGGCGATATTGTTGTCCAGTGCAGCTCAGTAAAGGACTCTTTTTGTGCATGATGCATCCCTGAAAAGATGAAAAAAAAAAAAAAAAAAAAAAAAATAGCATGAAGTGCCAACAAGCCCTCGTCTGGCATACCACCTCCCTCCTATCTCCCCCTCAGGCCTCCCGGCCACTTGCCCCCCGGTGGGGTGGGGGTTGGGGATGAGGGGTGGGAGGGTAAGAGGGAGGGGAGGGGGTGGGGGGTGGCGGGGGTGGGTGGCTGCTTAGGAGTGCTTTTATAGAGCTTGCTGACTTAACCTTTGCCTAGCCCGGCCAGCCAGGTCCTGCCGCTAGAAGTCAAGCTCCTTGTACAATTAGAACATGTGTGCCGTTGACCTTGGCAGCGCAGCTTACCCGTGTCCTAGAAAGTGTTAACAGCAACGGGCTTTTCATCTCGCCACCGCTTCCTCTGCATCTAGTCTCTTTGAAGGTGTGTGTATGTGTGTGTGTGTGTGTGTGTGCATGTGTGTGTGTGTGTGTGTGCACAACGATACTGTAGCTTTTGCATGCTCTCGCCGAACCAACACACTCAGACTCCATCCGGCGCTTGCGCCCTCTAACATGACAGAAGAAGAGCTCACCACTTCTAATGTGAAAAGTGAAAGAGATTTAATGGAATTTCACCAGTTAAGACTCCCCACCATGCATGTGGCCAAGTTCAATGTCAACCCAAACAAGGACATTTTCACACTATTGTGGCATGGTAAAAATTCTTATTAAAACAGCTTTAGAAACTGCTTTGAGAAGTGAAATCAAAAAGATATGATTTCACAAAACGATGCAGATAGCAGCAGGACGTCATCTCAAATTTTAGTGCTGTATTTACAACGCTGGTGCAGGCCGTCGTATCAACATCTATTCAATGTTAAAATGTTTCTGAATCCTCACACACCGTCGCAACGTTAAATCACCTCTAAGTGAAACTGCTTTTTTTTTCTCTAAGACTTGTGCTGAAAATGTTTGAGGCAGCATGGGAGGGTTTCAAGGCAGGAATGGATAGAATTATGAGGTGCAAAACAAGATATACAGTGAGAAAGTCCTCGCTAACAGTGACAACGTGTTTGTTCCCCACTTCCCCTCCAGTGGGGCTTTGTTTGGCTTTTGTTTTAATCCCCTCTCACCATTGGGTGCAGCCCTCTGGACCACCCACATAGCCATGCCAAAGATGTCTTCAAGAAGGCACTCAAATATGGCTGTCTCTTAATTACTACTCAGCACTGCAAACACACATGAACAAGATAACGTCCCGATTGAGAGAAAGGAGCAGAGAGGGGAGCGGGGCGGGGGAAGGGCTATTTAACAGTAGTAGGCCAGTGGATTTTTGGGGCACTAAGAGAAGGCCAACAAGCCATCAACTGAAGGAGGGTAAATGTAGTTATAAGTGCTATTTCCTTGCGTGATTTTGAAAATGCATCAACACTGGTTTGTACAGAAAGTTGTTCATGGAATCGTCATGGAGGGACAATTTGAAAGCTGAGATATTTCAGTTCTAAAATGATGGTGCTTGGCCTTTCTGGCAAAAATGGATGAGACCTTTTACATCTAATTTCAAAATGATTTCTAGCAAATATATTTTGCTGCGTTAACAGGCAGAATCCATCTTCACACCTCACTTTGGTCTGTTAAGGCAGGATGTAAGTTAGATCCCAAAACCTCCTCATCTAGAGCTCTTTTTAAAAAGAGATCCAGAGTGCAGAGTGAGAGAGAGAAGACGCTGCCATCTTGCCGGGTGACACAGTCATCTGGACAGAGTGCCGTCATTGAATACTGTATTGCGAATGCTTACACAAACAAATCGTTAATGTTTTGGCTGCTCCACATCTGCAGGCGATGACAAAGGCCTCTCTGTTAGTGCAGATATGACTGTACCACTCTGCAGTGGGGCTGACCGGGCCGATGAGACACACAGAGCGCTCTGCTGAGGAGCTTCGACCCTCTGCAGGTCTCAGGACGCATGGCTTCATCTGTGGAGATACGTGTTCCCGGACATAGACACAATACTGTCTAGTGAATATCAGGAATAGAAAACAAATGGCACAATGCAGCAGTCAACTCATTGTGATTTTAGAAGGATGAGTAAGTGAAGAAATATGCAAAAGATAAATCTCCAGGGGCAGACAGACCACTAAACATTTCCCAACTCAAGTGGAAGCAGAAATTTTATTTTGAGTAGAAATAAAATTGCTGGTGTAAAAATCTTGAGTAAAAGTAAAATATAGTTTATTCAAAATATACTCAAAATAAACTGCATAAACAAATTAAAACCAGTATTCTCCTCATGTCTTCTGATTGATCCAGTGATTATGGAGAAAATTTGTGCTCTGTGACACATGTGATTTAAAATGCAGACAAAACATACTTACAGTAAGTAAAAATAAAATCACTTTAGGAAATACTTAAAGCAGTACAAGTAAACAAAAAAACTACTCCATTACAGCAGCAAGAGTAAATGTAATTTGTTACTTCCACCCTTATAAATCTCTATAGAGGAAAGAGGAGGAGTGGGGAGAGTAAAGATAGTGACAAAAGAATACAATAGAAAAAAGTAATTGGTACAGGAATTCCAACATTGTTGAACCTAGCAGGCCTCCTTATTTGCCCTCCTCTTTTGCCCCCCTCTCTCCCAGCTCGGGCTGCATGGACCTATAGTGATTCATCTCTCTTTAAGGGTCCTAAGCTATCCTCAGATGCTTGAAAAGAATGCATTTTAAAGGGGCAGAGAGATGGGCGGTTCTAGGAAGGCTGTAAGTGCAGGCACTATTCAGAGATTACCCTTCCGACTGCCTGGTTGTATGTAAATGAAACGTACAATATCGCAGTATGACAAAGAAGAGGCTTTGAAGCTGCAAATTGTTGAAATTTACCCCACAAAATTAAATCACCTTTTATTCGTGAGATAAATACAGATTTTACCTCACCGTACTGTAAATGTTATCAGTGTCATTATGCGTGTGTATGTGTGTGTATCCTTAAAGTGAATCTGGAAATTGTTAAGAATGAGAGAATTTGTAATTGCTCAATGCTTTGCTCAATGCACGGCTCTGTGGCTTTCACAGAATCGGTGGAAAGCATGAATAGCTCATCTGATATAATATGTCAGATTAGCGGTTTCAGTTAGCATGCCAAAGATTGCTGAGCAAGATAGCGGACACACAGATTCAACGTCTACAATCCCCCTATTGACTGCGTTCAGCTTAATATTTGCATCTGAGTAAATGAAGACTCTTAAAGGAATGAAAAACGGATTGGATTTTTTTTCATCCCTTCCTTTCTCATGCTATAGGAAAATCAATACCCCCCCTCCCATTCTCACACACACACACACACACACACACACACACACACACACTCTCACTCTCTTACACACACACACACACACCTACACACACACACACACACTCACACACAACCACAAAATGTCGCCTTCACACAGCTGCACAACACAATGGCACTGTTTCAGGACTATTGTGAATGAAAATGTCATTATTCTGAAATCATAAGCATGTACAGTGACTTAACATTTTCTCTAGAAACATGAGTTGTTATTCTTGCATCTCATGTCGCGTAAAACCTATTGATTAATTGTAGCGATGTGCTAAACTGTTTGTCAAAAACCACAGCGAAATCCTGTGTCTGATTCATTCAGTTATCCTCAAGGAAGTCCAACACAGTCCAGGAACCTGGATTCTACAATTCTTAGTCAGCCAGTCAGAGTGCAAAATTATGTTTATTATGTATTTGTTAGCAGCCTGATATTTTTGCGGATGCTTTCTTCAATCTTTTCAAAGAGGCAATGTGCTGATTTTTGAATGAATCAAAGTCTTTGGAATTATCACAGTTGCAAAATTAAATAAACAAAATTCTTCAGGATATCACTTTGCCAATAGTGACAGTAAATGTGGCAAAGAAACTGACAATTTCAGACGGGAAAGATGTTTTTCATTGAGAACAGACATTTTAAATTTTACAGAATTATTTTAAATTATTATTAATTATAAAATTGGAGCAAACACATTTTGTGTTTTATTTAGAGTCAGACAAAGAATTGTATAAAATCCCACGGTGTAAATTTCACAAGGTAGGCCTGCACAAACTAAAAATTAAGTTGATGTGTAACTGCAAACAATTTTTACGTATCCTGCAATGACTACAAAAATCGCTCTGTGTTTGTGGATGTGTATATGTGTGTGTGTGTTTATGTGTGCACGCAAAAAAAATGTGTGTGTGTGTCTCATTGTGTATGTGAGTGTGAGGTCACAGGCATACAAAGGCCCCCACTTGTAATTGTATGAATGAATAAAAGAGATTGACAGTAATACCATTCTAATAACTAATCAGCTCAACACAATGCCTACTCATTTGTGTTGACCTTTCAACCCTCAATTATGGAAATGAGTTCTGCCGTCCGCTGCTTGGCTAAGGAGATTTTTAGCCAGCTGTCACGTGTCGCTGACTTTTCCAGTCACTTGCTCCTTTTCGCTTGTTGTTGTTTTGTTTTTTTAGTTTGAATTTGGGCAGAATTTTTAGTTAGGTGATGTAGCAGCAATTCAAGAAATGACCAGATATATTTTTTTAATTATATTTACGGCATTTCTGCTTTATTGAGTTGACAGTCTAGTGCCTAGAAAGGCATGGGAGAGAGGAGAGGTGACATACAACAGAAGTCATAAATTGCAAAGTAAATAATGTGCCAGTGACAAAGCATCTTGTGCCAATAATTTGAACAAAAATGTCACCAAATTCAAGGTATGAGAAAAAAATCCTTTGGAAAAGTGCCAGATATAGTGTTATTTTCTTTTTAATCCTTAATGTTATCAGACATTTTTTTCTGTATCTTAACTTATTGCTTTTGGTTGACAGCATATAGGATGAAATAAAATAATATCTAGCAGTGTGGTCCCTGCCCCCAGCAGCGGTGAGAACGGGGAGCTCTTCCAAAGCCTTTCTGTTGATTATTAATTAAGTTAAAGACACCAGACTCTGATGGTATAGCTCATGCCCCCTTTGGCCAGAAATTACAGGAATACTGATAAATTCCTACACTAATGAGTCATTGTAATTGCCATGAAGGCTTCAGGTCTGCTACACCATGGCTTGCTCTTATTGTATCCTTTAAAAAGAGCTTAAGCATTGCATGGAGCTCAAGCTTACTCACTTCCCAGGCATCGTGATATCTTTCATGTTGAACGAACGAGTGCCGTCTCTGATGTATTTTGAAGGGAGATAATGCCATTCTCGATCTCTCTTTTTATGTCTTTTACTCTTCTAGCTCAGGCAGGTCAAGCTTATTGGATGAGTTGCACTTTCTTATGATTTGTGACGGCAGTGCTTAGCTGATTGCATTGCTGTTAAACAAAATGAAGGCAGGATAACTAATGAAGCAAAGTAGGACAGGTCTATTTGTTTTTCACCGTTGGGAGTGTTCTGTTACTCAGGCAGGCTTCTTTTTTGTCTTTTCAGATATGATGCAGTCATATACATGCAAAAGAGCTATTAACCTTGAGTAGCTCCCTTCAAACAATTATGAGATCAACCAAGAGCTACCAACTTCACAATTTGACATCTGCTTTGTTTGTTTTCTGAGGCATTCTATTCAATATCTTCTGATTCATTAAATTGCTTTTATTTTCTATTCAAATTCAGTAAAGTCATCCCACATATTTTCTTATATATCGGAATAAACATAGAGGCTCATGCATTAAGTATGAAAGAATGATTAGAGTATGAAAGCAAAATTATATATACATACTGTACATATTATATCTGTAGAGAATTTGTTATATTGTCCGATTATGCTGTGGATAGAACAAATGCTTGGAGTAAAATGACCAAACCTCCCAAAATAAAGAAATGGGTTGTGACTTAAAGCAGCGTAAAAGAAAAAGCCCAGCAAGTTTTATTTTTCTTTTTTTCTGAAAGTACGAGTCTATGAGTGTTCACTGAACAGACTGGAGTCTCTGAAATAAAGCGTTTGTATTATGCTGTGGAGTTGATTGAGCACACTTCCTACTTCTACTGAAAAGGACATATGTATATGGTCGCATGCACGCACGCACACACACACACACACACACACACACACACACACACACACACTATGCATACATTTGAACACAAAATAAAATAAACATACAAGGGAGGGACATTTTTTCATGGTTTTGATCAGGTGTGAATTAGGTCCATGTTCAGGGCTCATGCCGGCTTGTTTGGCTCTTGATGGTCGCATGTGGAAGAGGAAGTGGCTTCCTACAACTGTGATTAAACATGTGTAACTAATCAGAGACTTTGCTGCCATGGCACTAGCATGTAATTTGTTGAGTCTTATTTCAGAGAGCATGAGAGAGAGAGAGAGAAAGGGAGAGAGAGATAGAGACCCAAGCAAAGTTGAGTATTTCTTAATTGAAAGGAAATGTTTTGCATTTCAACAGAAGTCTGCAAGGGCCCAATTTTCAATGATATATGTATTTTGGTCGCACAAGTTTATTTGCATGAATGGACAAACTGAACGTTGAATGGTGCAGGAAATATATGAGAGCAAAGGATTCAACAGATTTCTACACTTATTTTTGACAGCATAATCTTCCTCGCATCCAACACAATACAGTCCCTTGTTTATAGATTCAGGGCTTAAGTATTACTTTAGCAATGCTAAATGAAAAGGCCCAGGCGTTTGAAATTCAGGTGGAAATGACTGGGCTTGATAGCAGAGGGGAATCCTAATGGGGCCATCAAAGACCTGATTTGTACCCAACAGACGAGGCAGCTGTGAATTGTATGAAATATTGGAAATCAATAGGTTCTATGGAATTTCATTAAGCGGCAGTATCCACAATTGATAGGCCCTCATAATTTGATGGATTGCACAAAGAAAATTATTAGCTGGCTCTATGGAGAGGGTGGGAATGCGCAAAACTGGGTCTTGAGAATTGGTGAACTAGGGCAATTTGTTCAGAGTAAAAAAAAAAAAAAGAATATTGATTTTGGTTATGTTAAAAGAGAGAAAAAAATCAGAGGTTAAATCTTTGCAGCGCTGCACTGCAAAATATGTGTGGATTCTTTATTGATTATTTATTCATTAATTCTTCTTTTTTGCTCCCTCCTCCCTCTCTCCCTATCCCCTTCCAACTCCCCTCCCCCTCCCCCCAGCCCGTGGTGATGTGCTGGATGATGCCGACAGTGGGAACGAGAGCCGCAGTGGCAGTGAGGAGACCCATGTATGTGAGAAGTGTTGCGCTGAATTCTTCAAGTGGTCAGACTTCTGTGAACATTTAAAGAGCTGCACCAAGAATCCACTGGTGCTCATAGTGAATGAGAATGAGGGCACGCCTAACCCCTCCCAGGAGTACCCTACAGAGCCCTCCCCTGTACCCAGCTGCTCCAGTGAGCAGGCCGACAGCGAGGACCCTAGAGAGGGCAACCACAGCCCTGCTGGTGAGGGGGATGAGGTCCCGGACATGGCAACCCTGGATGGGGTCATTGCCCTGGAGAAGGAGGACGAGCCGATGGAGCTGGAGCTTTCTCCTGAAAAACCCCTGGATCCTGAGGAGAGAGATGCACCCTCCCCTGAGCCAGACGGCTCCCTACCTCAGCTCAGCGATGTCGCACCCTCCACTGTTACAAGCTACACCATGCCAAGCACCAACGTTACCCTGGAGACACTGCACGGCACCCGGGTTGCAGTGGCCCAGTTTTCGCAGAGTGTGAGGGCAGCGGCGGGCAGTGGGGTCTCCACCATGGCCATTCCCATGATCCTGGACCAGCTGATGGCCCTCCAGCAGCAGCAGATACACCAACTGCAGCTGATAGAACAAATACGCAGTCAAGTGGCTCTGATGAACAGGCAGTCTGCCTCACAGCCGGCTCTCAACCACCATACCCATCACAGCGCTGCTGCTGGAGCCCAGGGGGCTGCATCCTCATGTGTCGCCCCTGTACCTGGCCAGCTTCAGCTACACAACTTCATCACTCCTCCTGTCCATCAGCTGCCTATTAGGTTGCCGGCCACTCTCAATGGCCAAGGCCCTTCACCTCTGACCTCAGCAATAGATGGGCCTCTCTCTCAACCACCACAGAGTGGCAGTCAGCAGTCTAACTCTTCAATCCCCAACACATCCTCAACTAATTCGGTGTTCCCCCCACCCAGTGGCTCTGGACTGTCATCTCTACTGCCCCCCTGCTCATCCTCAGTCACAAACAACAACAATAGCAGTAGTAGTAGTATAACAGGAGGTGGTGGCATCAGCAGCAGCTCAGCCCTTTCCAGGAACTCCACCACCCCTCCATCGTTAAGCCACAGCAGCCTCCTGAGCTCTGCCTCCAGTCTACCACTGATACCTCACAGTTCCTCCAGCAGCGTCATCTTCCCCAACCCATTAGCCAGCATAGCAGCCACAGCCAATGCTCTGGACCCCCTCTCTGCTCTGATGAAGCACCGCAAGGGGAAGCCCCCCAATGTGTCTGTATTTGACACTAAGCCCAGCTCTGAGGACCCCTTCTTCAAGCATAAGTGTAGGTTCTGTGCCAAGGTGTTTGGCAGTGACAGCGCCCTGCAGATCCACCTGCGTTCCCACACTGGAGAGAGGCCCTTCAAATGCAACATATGTGGTAACCGTTTCTCTACCAAGGGGAATCTGAAAGTCCATTTCCAGAGGCACAAAGAGAAATACCCACATATTCAGATGAACCCCTACCCTGTGCCAGAGTACCTGGACAACGTGCCCACCAGCTCAGGCATCCCATATGGCATGTCTCTGCCCCCAGAGAAGCCTGTGACCACATGGCTAGATAGCAAACCCGTCCTCCCCACTGTCCCCACTTCAGTCGGGCTCCAGCTCCCTCCCACATTGCCAAGCATGATGGGAGGTTTTGGTGAGTCTCCAAGCCTCACCCCACTCAGCAGATCCCCTCAGAGGCCATCTCCACCCTCGAGCGAGTGTGCGTCTCTGTCCCCTAATATCGTCACTGACTCTGGCATGACCACTACTTCACCCTCCCCGAAACCCAACCTAGGGAGCGACGCACCTCCTCTCTTGAAACCTGAGGGTGTTCACCTGCCCCCAAACTGCTCCACTAGGCCGGGGGACAACACCTCCACCACAGCTACAGTAACTCAAGTGGTCCTTTCCACCACCGTCACCTCCACCACATCTACCAGCAGTGGCCAGGTCACTGAACCCATCACTGCCCCCAGCTCTGTCTCCCATCCCATTCTCCCCATGCTCTCAGACCAGTTTAAGGCCAAGTTTCCCTTTGGCGGCCTCCTAGACTCTATGCAAACATCAGAGACCTCAAAGTTGCAGCAACTTGTAGAGAACATCGACAAGAAGATGACTGACCCCAACCAGTGTGTCATCTGCCATCGTGTTTTGAGCTGCCAGAGTGCTCTCAAGATGCACTACCGCATCCACACTGGCGAGAGGCCTTTCAAATGCAAGATATGTGGGCGGGCGTTCACCACCAAGGGAAACCTGAAAACTCACTTCGGTGTCCATAGGTCTAAACCCCCACTCCGTGTTCAGCACTCCTGCCCTATCTGCCAGAAGAAGTTCACCAATGCTGTTGTGCTGCAGCAGCACATCCGTATGCACATGGGAGGGCAGATCCCCAACACCCCGCTGCCTGAAAGCCTCCAGGAGATGGACACCGACCTCTCCTTCGATGAGAAGAGCTTAGATGCAATGAGCAACTACGATGATGACCTTCTGGATGAGATGGAGCAGGCTATGGAGGATGAAGCTGACCTGAAAGAAGGAGAAATGGACCCATCTAAACCATATTCACCTGGGAGCTCCCCACCAACCTCTGTCATCTCCAGCATTGCTGCCTTGGAGAACCAGATGAAGATGATTGACTCCACCGTCAACATGACCCGTTCATTTGGTCAGAAGCCCACGCAGAACGGCAGCAGCTTCGGAGGGGAGAGTGATTTCTTTACCAATGATTCTCTGTCTGTGGTGGGGGATGTCGAAGGTCAAAGCTTGGGGAGCCCGGCCCTGTCTGAGTCCTCTGGCTCCATGCAGCATTTATCCCCAGCTCACAGCCACTCTGAGAGCCAGCGCTCCAAGTCCCCCACCACACTCAACAACAATAACAGCAGCAGTGCCATGACAGCTGAGGAAGGGCAGGAGAACAATACAGCTGGCCTGGCAACAGTGAAGTCGGAGAAATCAGAGACCCCATCCCCACTTTCTGCATCTGAAGGCACTGGGGCCCTTGACCTGACTGCCACTCAGCCTGGCAGGCACTTCATCAAGGAGGAGAGCCACTTCAACATGCTGTTTCTAAATAGAGACAGAGGTGTGTATGTGCAAAATCAACTAACCTTTAAGGCACACACCAGAACAATCTACTATTACATAGCATTTGAATCAAATGTAAATACATATAATGTAAAATTGCAATTATTACAAAGATTAATGTAGTTGCTAAGGTAACAATATCATCCTCTTTTTTTTTTTTTTTTTTCACAAAACACCATAATGTAATATTAATAGCTTTGACATTAGTTGCTCCATTACACACATTTTAAGCAATGATCAAATGATTTAAAGCTGCACTCGGTTTTTAGGTAAAAATACACCCCAGGAGTTAGTGACCACCTGGTGCACAGCACTGTTACTTGTGAATAACCTAAATATTATTCACATAGATACCGTAGATCCACTCTGTCCAAATTTATTTCTGGTGTTGGGTATGTACACCGGTGGGAAATCTTCTCTGCCCACAGGAAGTGATGAATCAAAGCTGAATGAAGCAAAATACAAGATACAACATGTATGTCAATTTTTTGACATCATGTTACATGATTTCTGGGTTTTGAAGTCCGCAAAATTCAAGCAGTTACCTCATTGCCTTTTGGAAACACTAGCATGCAAAGTTGCCTAGTGCAGCTTTAACATTTCAGATTTCTAATATTAACTTTAACTCTTTTCTTCCAGGCCTGAGCACTCCTAATTTGGCCAGCACTGCATCGAACATGATCAAAATGGAAATGAATGGACACGGCAAGTCAATGTCCCTGAGCGACAACTCTCACCTGCCAGTGGGCATCCAGGTTCCTGCTGCAGCGCCCCAGACCACCATGAGCCCCAGCATCACCCCCATGCTGGCACCTCCGCCCCCCCGCCGCACGCCTAAGCAGCACAACTGCCACTCCTGTGGGAAGAACTTCTCCTCCGCCAGCGCCCTGCAGATCCATGAGCGCACACACACTGGGGAGAAACCTTTTGGCTGCTCTATTTGTGGAAGGGCTTTCACCACTAAGGGCAATCTGAAGGTAGGAGCCAGCTTCATATAGTACCAACAGTTATTTAATTTGACATAACCTGGTGCATCCTAATGGCTAAGGTGCATATCATGTAACTGTGACCCTCTGCGGTCAAATCTGAGGCTGCTTTGTAGCACGTCATCCCCCCTCTCTATTTTTCTTGTTTCTCCCCACAAGAAAATAACAAAAGTAAAAGACAAAATACTTTTCATTTATAACTAAAAACATTTTAAATCTATTTTTAAGTAAATATCATCTTTTTTTTTTTTTTACCTTATTCAGCTCAGTTTTGTCCAAAACATAATATGCCCAGAGTCACTGGATCTACATAACCCAATGAAAACTGAATGTGTTTAAAACATCCCAGCAACCATTTTGACTTTGAATAGACGTTGACATGACAGACTGCACCAACATTAAAAATACAGTGACGTTCATAGCTGCTACCTGCATCGTTTTGTGAAATCGGGACCTAAATATATTTCTGATATCAGGTCAAAACAGTTTACAAATTTATTTTACTATGAATTTTTATTGTGATAATTTCATATTCTGAAAAATTTGTGCTTGTTTGGGTTGACATTGAAATTCAGCATTCTCCTGCACATTGCCATCAGTGAAATGTTTGCTGGGATGTACTTGCTGATGCAATTTAAGTTGAGGCTCCCATGACTTATTTTTTTTCTTTCTTTTTATTTTTATTGTAGGTTCACATGGGCACACACATGTGGAACAATGCTCCAGCCCGTAGGGGTCGGCGCCTGTCTGTGGAGAACCCCATGGCCCTGCTGGGCGGGGACGCCATGAAGTTCAGCGAGATGTTCCAGAAGGATCTGGCGGCTCGGGCCATGAACGTCGACCCGGGCTTCTGGAACCAGTACGCAGCCGCCATCACCAACGGCCTGGCCATGAAGAACAACGAGATCTCTGTGATCCAGAATGGAGGCATCACCCAGCTGCCTGTCAGCCTGGGAGGCGCGGGAATCACCTCATTGGGAGCCATGCCTGGAGGAATGGACCGGGTGCACACCGGCAGCAGCCCTCCCATGACGGGCATGGAGAAGGCCGGTCTGGAGGTTGGGGGCAGCCGCCCCTTCTCCAGGTTCATGGAGGAGAACAAAGAGATTGGGATCAATTAAAGACTTTTCTGTGTTATTCCAAGGTAGGCTTTGGCAAAGACTAAGAGTCTTAGGACAAGGAAAGAAACTGCTGATCCAGTTTGAACTCATACGTACTATATTATGTACAGATGAAGTATTTTTTGTTTGGTTTTGGAAATATAGTATTTAGTATTGATTAGAGGTCTTTGCCTTTCACCCATTCCCTCCTCACTTGATATTTCGCTTATACGAAGAATACTTTGTCTCTTGTTTGAGAATATGTTGTCTTGCAAGATTTGCATGGTACTTATTGGTTTTTATCAGTATGTTTGACTGCTTTTATGAATTCCTTTGAAAACCAGGATCCTGTCTCATTTATGATGGGCAAGCATCTTATTTGGACAGGACTAAAACAGAAAAGAGCAGAGGTTTGTTTAAAGACAGTCTAGCCTTTGTCTCGCAACCTTGTTTATGATTGCTCTTTTAAATATAAAAGGGCCATGGATAGACTGAAGAAAAGACTGAAGTATAGTGTTTCTGTGCTCGCCTGATATTTTTTCTCATGAACTAGAAAACTTGAAAAAAATAATGTTTGAACTATTTTAATCTTTACATTTAGTCTCCCAGCATTGTCTTATAATATTGTCCTGTGTCTTTAGTATTTATGATATTGACAAAAAAAGCGGGTATACGAAAATATATTTAATGGCCCAAGCATTTTATTGATCCATTTTTTTCTAAACTGCAGGCTTCACTGATGAATATCTCTTTCAATAAAGACAACATGTCATTTGAGTTGAACAACAGAGAAAAATGGTGAAGTTTTATTTGGATATCTATTGAGACTATGTGTAACACGGTACATGGTAAAGAGGCTAGAGATATCCGAAGCTGCTATGACCACAACCCTGCTTTTAACCTTTGTAAAAAGAAAAAAAGTTATCCTTTCGAAGAAATATCTATGTATAGAAATACAGACAAATCTAAAACAGGTATGCATATTTTGTATCACATAAAAATAGACATCATGAGTTGAGAGTATTTGTCATGTTTGTGAATGCACTTTTTAAAAACAAGACGTTTTGTCTGTGAGTTACCGTTAACCTTTTGACTGAGCTATCTATCACGTGCTGTTTTAATTGTTTTCAGCGTACCACTCCTACAATTTGCAGAGTCGGTTCTCTGTTGTTGCATCTGTGCTACTCATCAGAGTGCAAACTCATCACTCAATCAAAACCTTCTTAAATAAAAAAAAAGAGAACAGGTCGCGTGTGTTTGAATGGTTTCCTTCCCTGCATCACGTTTTCCCCTGTTCTATCAGCCTTTTTTTTTCTTTTTGCTTCCACTAAATGAAACAGAATTAAAATATCAGATAAAGATATACAAATCAATCTGTACAGATGATTCTTTAATTTTCTTACTAATTCTCTAAATTACTTTTTTTCCATTTATACACAGTAGCCTATGATTTAGTATTGTTGGGGCTAAAAAGATTTAGGGGGATAAAACAGTCCAGTATAACAGGGAAGGTATTTTGTTTTGTGATGTAAAATACCACTAAAACGTCTTTGGAAGCAAATGACAAGCTGAAAAAAAAAATAGTATTTTTAAAACGTGGTTAGCATAAATTATTTTTAAAACCTTTACAAACAAATGTCACTGTTACAGAAAGATGACCCAACAGTAATATGTATTTGATATTTCAGTATTAATAATATAGTTCTTATATAGAAATTTGTGGTGATCTCCCAAAATTATCTGGTTTCGTTTCCTGGAAGCTCCTTCAAAATTGCCCTTTTATTTTTGGAACATCAAATAGATACTCCTCCTCTTCTGGGACACATGGCTGTTTTGCCCACAGTTACCAGACATTTTGTAGTGATTAAAACATAGAAATCCTTGTGCAACCTAAAAGGAACATGTTTGATTTGAGATTTTTTTCCCCCCTCAAAAATCTGTTTTCCTGCTTCTGGTGAATCCATTTTTTTTGTTGCTTTGCATTGTTATTTATCTTTTGTTAAAAGCAAAATCATAATAATATGGAAAAGATTGTCAAATTACTATATTCATGCACTGTGGACCGTGTGTGTGTGTGTGTGTGTGTGTAGGTGTGTCTGCGTGTGTGTGTGTGTGTGTGTGTGTGTGTGTGTGTGTCTGGATGGGCAAAATATTAACACTAGAAAGGCCAAGTGGAGTCAGTTGACTGCTGTTTTGAATTTTAGAATTGAAATATCTCAGATTTAAAAATGCCTTTATACTCTGTGCAAATATACAACATTTCAGAAATATACAAAGGAAATAGTTATGATTAAATTTATCCTCTTCAATTGATGGCTCGTGTGCCTTCTCTTAGACCCTGAAAATCCACTGGTCTTTGTACTGTTAAGTGAAATACTCTATCAACAACTATTCATGCAATGGGAAATATATCCATATATCCATACACACCAGTCCAGACGCTTCATTCCTAACCAGGATTTTTAAGGATGTACACTGAATGTACAAAATATTAGGGACACTTGCTCTTTTCATGAAGTGCACTGATGAGGTGAATCCAGGTAAAAGCCATTATCCCTTATTGATTTCCCTCATTAAATCTATACCGATCACAAAGGAGGAGATGAAGATAAAGAGAAGCAGACGAGTTAGAGAACGTTTTTTTTTTTTTAAGCTTCCTGCAACTGAATGTGAGGAAGACGTCCCTAATATTTTGTACATTCAGTGTAAAATCAGAATCCAAATCCTAATCACAATCATTAATGGGGCTTACAAATCATAATTCCACCAATAACCAATGATTGATTAGTACTTTAAAAATTTGTAGATTTGTGGCAAATTTATCAGCGCTCACATTAAGCACATGTACAGGTCTTTCTGTAACTATTCCCAGGACCGAGGACAAATTGTGACGTAATGAGCCCTGCTGTGACTTATGAAAGTAACTGCTGTGCTTTAGAAACACAATGGGAATCAGGAGATCACATGTTCATATATGTGAGACAATGTGCATGTGTCCCCATGATAATCAGTCTTAGTCACATCTGTCTGCAGCAGCGATGTGCCAAGGCTTTTCACTTCATAACTAGGATGCATTCCTGTGCTGCTGTGGCAGTATGGATCTGTGAGACAACATTGTGTCTGGGTAGCATATGCTGGTTGGGATTCAATGAAGTCGTCTTATGGGTATGGGTATGTTTGAGTGGTGTGTGTCTGTGTGTGTGTGTGTGTGTGTGAGGTAAAGCGCTGGTGGCCTCCCAGCATTCAGTCCCCCCGGAGCGTCACACTTGACACATGGTCTTGACACATGTGCATACACCCAATCTCACGCTCACACACATGCTCTCACACAAACACACACATGCGTACACACAAGATAAATTTATACCAGATATTCTCAGGGACGGAGATAAAAAATATCCCTGCTGTAAACAACATGCAGCCACGTCAGGTGCAAGATGGTAACTGAAGGGAAGAAAAGTTCCTCTCCGGACTTATCTGTGGCGATTAGACAGGCAGACGTGATTCACTCCGCTGCGAGCCTTTGATACTGAATTCCTCCCAATATACAGTAAAAGATTAACACTCCTTTTTCTTAAGGCATGAAAAGATGACGCTGGAGGCAAAAATAAAACAGTTGAAGCTGCTCCAAAAAGACAAATCTGATTATCTGATTTTAACTTTTCCTCTTATGTGTTCACCCACAGTGTCAATGGAAATTAAGTTTAATGCCCGGCGCCCGCATTACCGCTGCCCGTGTTCGCAGACATTTTTGAGCAGCTGCTATGTGTGAGTTGCAGCTACTAGACATGATAATTGTTTGATCAAATCAGGAGACCTCAAAGCAGCAAAAACGTAATAATACAGCCTTAACAAAAATATATGAATATACAAAGAAATAGAACTATTGCAAATAGTTAGATAATATTAGCTGCAGACACCAGTGGCTAATTTGCTGGTTCTCTAAGTGATGATTGGCCTGTAACTCTGTGTTTACATCCAGCTTGCAGTAGCTTTTATCCTATTTTAAGACATAGTTGTGTTTTGTTTTGTTTTGTTTTTGTTATTTTTTCCTATGGGTTTTACAGACATATTACTTTTTATGTTGTTGAATCTGAGTTGAGTTTGCCCTTAGGAGCTCTTTGGGCTGATTCGGGAATGTGGGCTACTATTTGTAAGCCCATTGTTTAACATTGCACTGTCAGCTGATTGCTCGGGCTTAGTCACTGGAATTGTCAAGTAATGAAGAAATTTCATACCGACTGTTTTTCTCCATGAGGGAACTTATTTTGCTCATATTTAAGTAGAAAAAAAAAAATACATTCCACTCATTCTTCAACTCATGTGCTAGCATTTAGCAAATGATTTTGCAGACAGCCCATCTGTATGTAAAGACTGTTGTTTGAGACTCTAAACAGCAATTCTTCTCAATTTTATAATATAATTCAATAGGCTGTTGCTTCATGGAAGTATTTTGTGAAGGAGGGCTGTTTCACCTCAAGTGATTTCAATTATGATGCCTTTCCAACTCAACATGGGGTTAAATGGGGTTATAAACTATGACACTGTAGGATTGTTATTTCCATAAACAAAAATTGCATGTTACCTAGATATTATGCTGCTATTATGTTTTTCCAGTAAGTAATGCGATGCAATGCAATGCCTAACATGTAAAGTGCAATTTCATTTTACTGTTAAGGCCAGAATGTTTATGAGCAACCAAGAATGCAGACAAGAAATAATTTTATTTGAGGTGTGTCCATTTAAGAGGATTTTAATACGTATAATTTTAGAGAGGGTTACAAGGCTAATTATCTAAAAGTAAACATAACATGCCTTTCCATTTCTCTTGGGATATTTTTCTTTTCTTGAAATGTGCCAGCTTTCTCCTTTATTCAGCACACAGGGAGAATTGCTTGGCCTCCTTTGTTTTATCTCCAGCTCACTTGTGTTTGTTTGCTACCTGTTTGAAGTGAATATGTGTGACATTTGGGCATGGCACAGTGTGAACAGACAGGCCATCATTGGGACGGGGCTGTCGGCTGTTTGTTTAATGCCCTGCCTACTGTGAAAGTCTCCCTGAAACAGGCGCAGTAAATATCCCCATTGATCCAGAGGCAGGGGGCCCTACGATGATGTAGTGGCGAAGAGCCACAGGAGTAAATCTAACCGACAGTAATCCAATCCCATTCTCAAGGCCCTTGGATCTTAGATAGGTGCTTTAAATCCAAAAGTGTGCCTTTTTGCACAATTTCTCTGCCTTTGTTGTTGTTGGTCCTCTTGTTTTTACTGCCATGTCTCGAGTGTAGAATCAATCCGTAGCGTGCTGAGTTCACCGGGGATGCTGTGTATATATATATATATATATATTTTGTAATTTTTACACCCATGATGAATGCTACACATTCAGTCTCATGCTCATTCCACTGTTAAATTCCACACTAACTTTCTCCTGTATAAAACGTATGCATCCACCTGAGGTACAAACTCCAAAGTTAATAGTGTGTGTGAGAGGTGTGTGTGTCTGTGACGACACTCCTCAGGTAATCGCCATTCTCTGTGGATGGCAGAGGGATACACTGGAAACTCTGAATCCCCATTAGGCTGGAATTTCCCTTTGATGGCCAAAAGCTGCCTACCTAGCGCTTGACTGGTTGCTTGGCCGCTTCAGCAAGTGTTAGTTTTCACACAGGCCCTCAAGATGACAAAGTTACGCACTCCAGATCCCCTGGAATAGGATTGTGTGGTTTACAAATTCAGATTCTTTCCTGTATGGATTGTTAAGAGTTGCTGAAGCGTGGTGCACTTTAGCCTTGAGAGCATTTTGAAACATTAACAGTTGGGTACAGTAAGAGATCAACAGTTCTGCACTGCTCACCAAAGTAGATGCCTGTGGTTGCTATTTCACATCAAAATGCTTGTGTTTGATGAACTCTACTGCATGCATCAACAGTAAACAGTGGTTATCATAACCAATGTCTAACTGCCACTCACCACAGGGTGTAAAGACAATGAGCAAGGTCTGAAAAGATAGGGAAAAAACATTATGTCATAAATTTAAGTCAGAAAACTTGAGTTCTAATGGGAAAAACCTGCTTTGGAGATTTTGAAGTGCATGTAATTGTGAGATGAGGTACCTCCTGTTTGAAAGTGACACTGTGTTTGTGTGCCTGTGTGTGTGTGGGTGTGTGTGTGTAAGTGTGTGTGTGCTTGAGTACCACCTTCAGCTAACTGCTGCATCTCTCCTTCTATTCCATGTAAGAGGAATGTGAGGAGAGAAAAACCCCTTGACTTTTGCTCAGTTCTCATAATACTTTTAAGTTGATACACCTAGCAGGCCTCTATACTAACAAAGAGCTATATTCATCAGCGCCTTCTGAGAGTGGAACTGGCTGGTCGGAAGCAGGTTGAAGGATACTGCTCTTGCTGTGGACTAGTCAAGGTGGGGGGTGGGTTTATCTTGAGCAGTTAGGTCCTTAAAAAGGGAAAAAAAAAACACCACAAGGAGGGGAAATGAGATGTTTTGGAAAATCAATGAATGCGTGGAACATAGTGGCAGTCCACCTCAAAAGGAACACGTCATCAATTAAACAAACTTGGAGAACAGGCCCAATTCATCAGAGGTGGCGTGGATCAGCTATTGGGTTCAGCTTCGACGTGACAAATGCCGGACCTCCTCTGTGTGCCCAAGGTTGCCGATCGATAGAGATCATCATTCTGATGTGGCCTTTTATCTCACAACCTGCTCCCCGAAGCCCTACATTATTCCCAACACAGAGATCTCAAAGGAGGAGGGGGGTGAGAAGGGCACGAGCCTGATTGTATCTTTTATTCTCACGACGTAGGCATTATTTGGTCAAATTGTTTTCATGGCTTTTGATGATGACCCTTGTCTGAAATGGGAAAGTTTGAGGGCTTCAATAATGCCGCCTGAAGGTCCGTCCAGATTTCTTACTTGCTGTCATAGTTTGTTTTGTCATGTTATTAGTCCTTGGCAGATGAATATCACTCTGGTTAGCATGTCTTTACCCACTGAGGGATTAAATCCTCTCAATACAAGCCTGCTCCCCCTCAGCGGTACTTATTCAAATGTGTCAAATCCGGCTGAGAGGAAAGCCTCCTGGGTTGGTATTGATCTGCGCCATTATGGAATTTTACGCCAATAAACTGTCATGACTTACTGTAACAGTCCAATGATTAGGGTCCACTTCAGTCACATGACCAAGGAGAGCTTCCTCATTATCAGAGGCCATTATGAGAAAATGGAGTTTTGCAATTGAGTTACAGAATGATAAATATTGACTTATTTCAGCTTTAATCGGCTGGTTTAACTGTGTTATTGGTATATGGGCCTATAGAGTTGCCACTAATTGCAATGTCGTTATGACCATCATGATCCACTCTTTTGAATTCTTTTCAACTCTCGTCCTTATGTGCAGCCATATGAGACACACAACAACTTCTATGCTATACAAAGTGGCAATAGAGCCACTAATGATATGTCTAATAAGTGAAATATGGCTTCCCGAAAATATAATATATAAACGTTGCTGCCTACACATGTCTTGAGCAGACTTGTTTTATAATCTGCAACATTTTCAGATACATAAATGTCTCTTCCTACTCTCTGTTACTGATTAATATAACACAATAGTGATTCAACCTATAGCCAGTTCATGAGAGCTTTTACATTTGCTGTTCTGAACACCCAGTGTCTGGTAGGTCTTTCCTGAGAAAAATCCTCTGGAACACAGGAAGTGATGCGTTTTAACAACAGCAGTTTGATTGGAATAAATAGAAGAAGAACTGGGTAGTTAGCATAAGCAGCGATAGCCACCATGACTGAACAGACAAAGAAAAGAGCGCCAGCTACAGAAACTCAAACATCAGCAGAAAATCCAAGGAACAAGACGTCACAGTACTGGACACACTGTTTGCTTGACAGGTGATCTCTGGGAAGTGCACTGAGCACCATAGACGGAGACATTTTAATAATAATTAAAATAAATAAATAAAAATGAAGTTCTTACCACTTTAAGTCACATCAAGTCACATTACGTTACAAGTGTAATGTACATCTGTGAAGATTTTTGACTATAATCCATATGCGGTTATATATATTTAGATATAGTCCCGTGTTAACCCCATAGTATGTCTAAACAAATTTTCAACATTTAACAGTCTAACTTTGTCAAATCTGTTCAGCTGCTCACAAGCGATGAAACTTTACACCTGGACTGTAGTGTAAAATATGCATGGACACTATCAGTTACATGCTTCTAGCTTACTCCAGCTTGGAGAAATTGAGGATATTACAACTCACTCCATGTTTCAATCTTTACTAGGCAGCCCCAGTTTTCCAACACTGATTTGAACCAGTCTGTGCTATCTGCTGTTCATTATGTGAGATTTACGCTACGCTAGTAGCTGCAAAAATTAAGAGGCAAGGCTTGTAAAGCCACAACAACAGCACTTGACAAACATGGAAGGGTGAGCTGTTGTTCTGACATTGTTACATAAGATCTTAAACATGGAAGGCCAAAACGATGCGAGAACACAGTTCAATATGTGGTATCCTGTTATAGACCATGTTGAGAGCTCTAAAAAAATTGTGAAATTCATGTCATTGTTATTGTCATTATGGTCTATTATTATAAGATCTGTGACTAAAAAAAATGAAAATTATTAAAAAATAATAATAAAACATTATTCGAAACATTACTACACTGATGTTGCTTTTGCCTTTGCTGTCCAAACTAACTAGACTGTAATAATACTGTAGCTGGATGGATGTCAGCTACTATCATGGATACATTTGAGTATTTCATTTCACAGTTATTTGACTTGCACAGGTTTGATGCAGATCAATGTGTGATCAGCCAGTTTCTGATGCAATCCTGCAAAATGTATACTCTAAAACACTCAAAACATACGTTAACATGACTTAAAAAAAATACCCAATAAAGTACAAGTACACAAAAACGCAGAGGAAAACGAAGAGTAAATATAATTTGTCACTTTCATCCTTGCTAAACACACAAAGGAGAAACCTATGTTAAAAAACTAATAAAAGCATTGCATCCCATTTCCTTTTCTTCCCCCTTTCTGCAGAGGGAAGAGTAAAAGACCCACTGGACTTTGTTGTGGTGGTTAAAGGGGATAAAGAACCAGTGGATGAATGAATGTCACAGAACGCTGAAATTACACAAGGCTTTGAAGTACATTATGGTGTGCATTAAACCCAACCTCAGCAGATTCTGCAGTAGCCTCTTGACTGATATTTTATTTTGATGCAGCCAGAATGTGAACATTACTTGCTGATGTATGGAACTTGAAGAGTTCAGAGTTGTCACTGTCAGTGATTGACATGATGAGAGGATCGATGTAAAAGCCTTCCTGCCAAGCAATAATCCATCCAAACTGATCACGCTTAAAATTGCCTGGAGATATTGATTACATGTGCAAGCCCAGAAAACACGGTAAGCACTGAGCAATAACAATCAAGAAAGGAGCCTGATTTTTTTTCCCTTCTCCTTGACATTGTTCATTCCACTCATTTCATATAGGCTACACAATATACTGAGAGCTTTTCATTTAAAGGACTACATTGACTTTTGGGGAGTTTGGCCCATTGGTCACCTTACCTAATATGTGATAAGAGGATTAGCACTAAAATCATCTCTGTGTCTTTGCTAGATAGTTCTGTCCGGTGCGCATGCTAACGCTTTAGCATATGCTAATGCTTTAGCATATGTTAAGTAATTGTTGGTGACTATTATCCAAAGTATGAAGACCTTTTAGTAATCCAATGATGGTAATGGTTTTAATTGTATGGCCTGTATATTCATAACTTCAATGCCATTGAAAGCGTTCTTTTTGTCAAATTTGACCAATCCCATAAACAAGCCTGGCAGGTTTAGACGTGTGTCATTAAAATTAACTAACCATCCATCCTTACAGTTGCTACAAGTTCTCATTTTCTCACTTTTAGGATAATGCTAGTTGCAGTGTATGCTAAAGCGTTAGCATGTGCACTGCATGGAGCCATCAACCAGGACACAGAGATGACTTTGGTGCCAATCCTCTCATCACATATTGGGTAAGGAGACCAATGGGCCAAACTCCAAAAAGTCAATGTATTGTCCTTTAAATTTCTTTTTGTATATTCCAAATATAACTCCACTATTGGGAAACCGGAGCTTTTGTCCTTCTGGCTTTATAAAGGCCCACATGCGACAGGTGGAGATTGGCATAACCAGTCATCTGAAGACTATTCTCACTACAACGGTCTAAAAAAGTACACAAAAATAGATATTAGAGTGGAAGCACAGCAACAAATTGCCACCTTAGCAGCCTGCAATACAGTATGTGGGACGCAGCTGTCCGTGATCACAGTAGACCATTGCATTACACCTTATCATTTCCTCTGGAGCTGAAACTCAAACTGAGACTCATCAATAATGCACCTATGATCTCCCATTCAGAAGATCTCAATGGCAGATCAAGCTCTCTCCTCTCCTCTCCTCTGCTCTCCTTCCACATACCTTCTTTAAATGTAATGCCCATGCATGTAAATTCAGTTTACTGACCACAGTCTCCATGCTAATGACCTAAAATGTCCAGGACCCTCATTTGGAGGTTTAATTTTCCACATAGATTTTCCCATTAGTCCAACCTAGGGATGTGCCTAACATTCATTTTCTCTTTTTTATTAAAACCCACACAAATGGATGTCTCCATAATGAGTTTTTTCTTCTTTTGGTCAAAGCAATAAAATGTCAATCGTTGTCTCTGGACAAAAGGATATTCCTGACTATATTGGGTCAGAGACTCTCCTCTATCTATCTCTCTTTCTCTCTAACTGAATTATTAAATACACAGAATCTGGTTAAGCAGTGTACATTTTCCTAAAGGTCAGAAAGTTCATTAACTATGGACTGCCATTGATTGTATCCGTGTGTATTTCTCTGTGCTTGGTGTAGGTTTTCCACCCTGATTATTGAGTATACAACTGCCGCACCAAGATTGCCATTCCATTGCTACAGTAATGAAAGCGATCACACAGGCTACTGCTGTAACATAATGTAAATGTGGGCAGGTGTAGATGTAAATACACTGTTCATATCAATAAAATCTGGTATTATAGCCTTATATTATGCTTTGATTTGAGAATTTGCTTTACAAAAGTATTGATGGGTAACATTTCAAAGAGTTGCCCCTCCAAAGTCCTTTTTCCCATGTCAGTTTGTGCCAGATTTCTGACTCCAACACACTTTCACTGGCTGGACAGCCTTTCAGTGTAAACGGCACATGATCTATCTTTTTTTTCCAAGCTGTATCTTTAAAAAGAAAAATCCATAATTACTATGACAGCCCCAGTATCTGTTTCACAACAGTCCGCTCATGTCAATCAGCATGATGCTGATAAAGATCTGTGTTTTGATTGAATGTGTGCAAAACTACTCATACTTTACACAAGTGACTTTGATGTTAAACCATTTGAAATCATATCAGATGCTCCGCAACGAAAGAACACCCAATCAACAGAGATGATTTCATAAAGAGGGCTCTTGGGTTTCAGCGTCATAAATAACTCATGGTAATCCCATATTTCTCTGACTTCTCTCATTTGAGCTCGGGATGGAAAGAGGGCAGTTGTGACAAACATTGTTAGCAGGGCTGCCTAGCCGTTTTGACCTGGCTTTATGTGTCTTGGCTGCTCTGGTTTCTCTGCGCAGGGACTCATGGGGTACAGGGTGATGTCCCAAGTTATCCATATCCTTACCTATTTTAACCCATTACATACTCTGCATATAGGAAAATAAGAAAGATTGTAAATTAAACCATAAACAATTTATTTTGCCATTGCAAGATCACAGGTCAGTGAGGCAACAGTAAACATGCATGAAGCAAACCACTTTGCACAATCTCCGCTCTTTCATGCTGTATGTAATGTTGCTGTTTTTGGCTCCCTGTGTTACACTGATAATGATGATGACGACGCATGAGTGCATGTGCATGTGTGTGTGCACGTGCGCCTCTGTAGGATTTTTGAAATGGCTTGATTCATAAGTCTTGAGTACCCCTGCTGAGACCTCTTCCTACACGTGCAATTTTCCGAAGCCAGCCACTCGCCAAGCAATAATTATGCTGAAGTTTTCAATTACACTCCTTCCATTTCATTAACAAAAAATGTTTGGCTATTGTATAATTAGATATATGAGCTTACCACCTACATTTAACATAGCCACTACACAGCAGCTTGATGGAAAACAGAGAAGGATTTTAGCATGTGTGCATTTACGGCGGTTTAGTAGTCTACTATAAAGTAAAATCAGCTAGACATTATGCAGCGGGGCTTTTTACCCCCCTTTTTTCCATCATTTTGTAAGGTCCTCTAATCTACTACAAGTATACAGACCTATAATTGGGTATCATGAGATGTTTGATGAAGCATGGGAACTTGTTTATAGGCAAAATACAAATGTAAATTGACTACGTATTATCAGCATTATTTGTTGGTGCCTATGAATTTATGTTACAAGATTAGACATTTGAACCATGTCAACCAGTTTCGTATTCGGTGAGAGGTTATTACTTACCTTAGCCTCTGATATCAAATTAAACTAAGAAAGAAAAATAGAATTTTATTCCAAGTAAGAATTTATTTTTCCATTAAACAATTTTATAGAATGTTTTACACTTGGAACCTACTGCTCTGTATCTCCCCTCTCTCCATGTTGCAAACTATGACCCATAGATGATATTATATAAAAAATTAAACTGTCCGTCATCGTGGCTATCTTGCCATCTTAAGTGGCTGTACCCTGTTACCACACAGGCTTGAGTTTCAGGGCAATGCAATCCAATACAAGCCACAGAAACTCTCCTCAGCCCTGTCATTTTGTCTGTTCCCTTTCACATCCTTCGCAACAGGTTTCCACTGGAGGCCAAGATTGTTCTCAGTAAAGAGGTATGTGTTGCTGCTCTACGCAGATTACCAAAAACCACAAAGGTTATTGTTACTGAGGGTAACTTAAATCTTTAAATCAACCTATGCAGCAGGTAATTTTAAGTCTCACTGTTGCACTGTGGGTAATTAAACCAGAACCTGGAGTTTTCAGAATTGTACCTTACTACTGAGTCACTGTTCAGTTTAGATGTGCTTGACCTAGTTGCTTGACACCAGTGCATCGCTGATAGACAGCAACACCTCTAGGTGTGTCTGCGATCTCAAAAAGCTGACCAAGACTATACTGGAGACAAAAAGAGAGAGAAATGGAGGAGGGAAGAGTGATCTGATGACGCAGAGATAAAGTCAGCAGGGGACAGGGTTTTAATGAGGCTGGCCTCTCATTGGAGAGATGGCTAGGTGTTCAGCTGGGCTGTAAAGTGATCCCAGCCTGATATTCCCCGGCCCTGTGACAGAATTATTAAAAGCTCATCCTCTTAATGCAGCATCCACAGTGTCACCTTTCACAGGTCCTCAGACACACTTGCCCAATAGGATTGCCTTTTTTTCCACAGGTAAACTGCCATGGAACAGAGGAGCAATCCTTAGCGCCACAATCCAACATTTCTGACTGCGACTGCTGATGTTACATTGAACCATTTCACCATCTCTTGGAACAAGACTTGCTTGCAGCCACGGTTAATGTTCATCTTTATCTGTCAAAGTTAGACGTCAATATTATGTATATGAGACCTAATTCCCTGTCATTACTGATGCTAATTGCATTATGGTGGTCATCAGTTGCAAAAATGATCTCAAAGTGGTGTCCATTTTTAAGGTAATTTTGATACTAAATGGATTTTGCCTCTTTGTGCATAGGAGCAAGGCCCCTCAAGCCTGTACTAATTACGTCCATAATCAAATGCGTTCTGTGTCTCCTTGTTAATGACATTGATCTTTTGGAATATCCAAGCCTATATTCTGTGAGATTATTGGATAAAGTGCAGGGCGAAGTCTCTGTGACCCCAGAAGGAAGACGTCGTTGCAGACATAAGTGGGTATTAAATGGATATAATTGACAGTGACCCTTCCTGGCACTCTGTGCTGCTGGGGCCTCTGGTCCATGGATCATACAGCAGAGGGGATGAATTAACATGGGTTAGGAGTGGGGAAAATTAAAATTAAGAAAAGGGAGATAGGCTGAGAGATGGATCAATGTTGAGCCAGTGGGCTTATCATCTGATAGGGGCCAGAGAAGTCATGTGGTCAGGCTTCACTGATGAGGCAAAATGCACGTTCGCTTATATAAGTTACAAATAACTACTGCCCTTAATTTGGCACCAAATTTTACCCTTTAGATTGTCTGTTCTTCTGAGATACCTATGCACTTAGTGGATTTAAAGTAATCTTTTTTCATTTCATTTTTTTCTTTGTTTGCATGAGCGACCTCTTATGCCTCCCAGCCCAGCTCCTGTCTTTAAGTACAATAAATGTTGGTGAGTGGGCAGTGACCATGTTTGCTTATTGATCAGGCAGAGGTCGTGACCCTAGTCCTAATCCATTGTGACAATGTAGAGGGATGATTTGGAGTGAGGTGACTTCAACCTTACAACATATAGTCTGGGGTTTCCACTACAGTATGAAGGCTAATCAAGTCTTGTACCGTGTTTATAAATGTATCTAATCGTAGAGCTCGGTATTTCAATTTCTATGACATATTGACCTCTCTTTAGACCTCTATTTGGCAATCGTGCCACCCCTGCACAGGTGGGTCCCATTGTGGTGTGTGCGTGCTGTTTGGTTTTCTGCTGTACTGTTGGCATGATGAGGGTAATTGGAGTGTTGGTCTGGTGAATCAGTGCCAGCCTGGGTGGGCAGATTGCATATGATGATCATGTTCTGACCAGATGGCTAGCTGGCAGAAGGGCTTGGATTGGTAGGGTGTGCGCGTGTGTGTGTGTGTGTGTGTGTGTGTGTGTGTGTGCTGGGGGGTGGTTAACTGGATAGGGAATAGAAATTTCACGACTGCTCCTTTACATTTATCAAAACGCATATACACAAATACAGGCAATGACCGAATGCTATGTAATATCACAGACACAAATGAACCTCATTTATCCTAGAGCAGACATTTGTAACACAGCAGATCCATTTTCAATAACTGCTGGATACTGTATTCTCTTGCAGGAGTTTGGTAGGTTTGAGAGTTTTCCCATTGCCGCAAAATAGTGAACCACTAGTGGACCACATTGGGGTGGCCAGTCTCATGTTCTTGTCTAAAAACCGAGGCACTTGGAAATGTATTACTTTAGAAGATGACAAATGACTCCAGCAAAGTTTTGCACATGCGGCCGGATAAAGTTTATCTTTAGGGCATGTGCAGCTGCCAACAGTACTTCCAGAGAACTTTAATCTTTCCTTTCAGAAGCTCACCTCCTATTTCTGTGCAGGGGACTTGATGGGAGGCAGACCGGGGGTGTTTTGACACCCGTCTGAGGAAACGATCGCAGTGAGTGGGCCTGCTGCTGCTGCCGCTGTAGCAGCGCAGCCTGTCTACTGTGGTTCCCGCTGGCTGTTTCTCCGTAACTTAGCGCCCTGGCTACTTAATTAGAGCTTTAAGTTGGGGAAAGAACCCAGTCGGAGTACAGCACTTCTCCCAGTCAGCAAGCGATCCGGCTAACCAGCCACAGGAAGGTGCTTTTATTGAGAATAATCCATCAGTGTGATCTGATGAGGTGTTGATAAATGATTAACCCAAGGGGTACATGATAAGTAGCTTATTAAATGTCACAGATATGTGATCCATGTGCACGGCAATATTACATGGGGTTGAGTCGCTCGCCCTCACACGTCAACAGGGGCAAACTTCATTACAGTGATGCTGTGCTGCTGCACACCAAACAAATAAATTAAAAAAGCATGGAGCAAAGCAAACTGGCAACAGTAAACACTATTGATGTGGCCGGCAGATTTCATTACAACACTCTGCTGTTTCAACTAATGACTAACTTCTTCAGCAAAATCTAACATTGTGAGAGCAGCAAACAGAGAGAGAGAGGGAGATGGAGAGAGAGGGAGGGAGGGATGGAGGGAGGGAGCACTACTGGCGTTGCTGTCAGTAGGGGGCTCAAGCCTAGTGGGGAAACGTCAGCACTGTCAATGGGAAGGAGGGCTTGATGTCGCAATGATAGGCCTCTGTAATGGGCACTTTGAAGGAACAATCACTGCCTTCTGTGAATCATATAGCCCGGCATGTAATTCATGTTTGCGTCTGTGAATTTGTGCCAGAGCATGAGAAAATATATATTTCTAGTCCACAGTAACTAAGCTAAAGGTTAAGCACGTCCTTTTATGAGTCAGACTATCTTGGCTGGTAGTCTGACTCATAGTAGATCTTGCCATATTTAGTGGGATTTTTTTTTTTTGGCTCATTTCCTTCATAGAATCTCTATATTTACACGGAGCATTTCCTGTTACATGCCTTTGTTGTTTGATTGTCAGATATTTTGCGGCAGGGTCCCACTGAGTGAAGTCTCAGTTCAAAACAGTTTCCGAGCCATGAATTTTTACTGTGCCATAATAGCATATTGTGAAAATGTTGAGCTTGTTTGGGCTGATGTTGAACTTGGCCGCCTCCTGCCTGTCGCCATCCATCACATCCTTACTAGGAAAGGTCTCTTATGATGATGACATCATAGGTCAGTGCCACTACAAAACAGTGATTGCCTTGATCTAAGCTAAGCGTAAAGTTTATAACTGTCAATTCCAAAGTGAAATCTATTGTTTCTGCTGAGCACAACGTTTTCAATACTACCCAGGAACAGATATTCAACTTATTGCCTGAAAAGAATCTTTAAATAGCATGGATGCCACTCAGTTAGTATTGTATTGTATTACGACTTTGGACTGACAAAGTCACTGGTATATTTGAGTTGATATTTGAATGGTATGTTCATGTTTCAAACTGAACGAGATCCTGCATGCGGTGTAAGGTTACAACGTTGAATTACATATTTCAGTGCTGTATGCATTCAATCAGAGAAATGATAGCGACGAGCAAAAGAAATCCGTAACTCTTGCATGCATTTAAGTTTGTACGGGCTAGAACAAATAAATGAACAATGACACAAAATATCCGTCCCGTACAAGAAAGATGTAAGATAGCAATTGTTTAACTGGATCTTGTCTTTCCCTCCTGTCTTTAGCGTGCTTGGCCACAAAGAAAGAAAGAGATAAATCTCTATTGCTTAAACCCCCTGCTCCTCCTACCAGATTAAAAATTCATAAGATATATTGAATTGGTGTGGAAATCCCAAAATATATGCAATTTGATCAAGCGGGGATTAAAAGTGTCATTGTGCTTGTCAATAAGGGTTGGTGGCGACGTGGCCGTATCACATTGACTCCTGCGTATTAATACTCAGTGTCCTATTGGGCCATCAGCTGATTGTTTGGAATGTAAATGATGCTGCTGATGGCTCCGGTGACTGATGGCTTAAATTCCAATTAATCAATTGCTTCATCAGTTTCCCTAATTCAGATCAAATATCTCCTGAGTGCACACTCTTCTTTCAGTGGTATTAGGAGAAATAAATGCTCTGGAAGTAATTTTCATCAATCTCGTGTACATGCCAATATCCCTCACAAGCCCAGTCCAGGTTGAGGACTTAATGTCTTAAGTGTGTGTGTGTGTGTGTGTGTGTGTGTGTGTGTGTGTGTGTGTGTGTGTGTAGGAGAAGGATTTGCATAATAGGAGAAAAAGTGCGGAGGAAAAAAACGGGCTGCATATTTATGTGTTCCTATTTACTTAAAATGCTTTTTAATTGCTAAACCTTTCTTTTTCTTCACAGTTGTCTGGCAAAATTAAGTTTGTTTGTCTAAAATAGAGAGAGAACTGAAATATTTTATAATGTTCAAGAAGCTCTCCACGACGTCTGCAGTGTCCTTGGTTTTTCTTTGTGCCGCATGCCGCACACCTTGCCTCCACTCTTATGTAATGTTGTCAAAGATTAAGATGGTTTTGAAATGCTTCAGCCTCTGTTTCATAGCAGCGTTGTCAACATGTACACTAAGGACTGTACTGTAAGACATACAGCCTCATGCCGTCTAATATTACATCACTGTATATATAAGGTGGTTATGACAGGTCATGAGATCCCACCTGTAAGGACAGCCAACCAACCGCAGTAAATGAACTTGAGGTGAGCCTGCCTTTGTAGCGCTGGCCTATACATATCGCAGCATCTCAAAACCCAAGCTGCCATCGAAGCCCTCACTGTACGATAAGCCTTGTCAATTATACAAAATAAAATCAACTATTCATAAGTAGGGTGTAATGGGATATTGGCTGACAGATTTAATAATTCAGTTTTGCTGAGGCTTAACTGGCATTAGTTTGTAGCTAATGGTCGCCTTTGTAAAAAATTCATTGGAGACAATGCTGGAGTGAGAAGATACACATAATTATGCCTACTTCATTTACTTTAGCCCCCCTGCAATTTAAAAGCTAGTTTCTAAAGAGTCCTCGACCGTTTAAGCATGCACAAGCAAAGGTACTGTAATTTGATTTATGAATTTGATCCCACCCACCCCCTAATTTAATTCATCAATGTTTCAGAAGGAGCAATTATGCATTGTGCTACAGCTCTTCATAGCTCCATTATCCAGCCTGAATATCTTTGTCAGAGGGTGTGTAATGGTATTGCTAAATATTCCATAATGGCTAGACCAGGCCTTGTCCCTCACACCCATTATTAGTGTGTCCTTCTCTTCAAATTGAACTTCTTTTTTTGAATAATTGCTTTTGACAACAGCAGATGACAAGGACACGACTGAAGTTGAAGAGGGTGTGCGGAGCGTACGCTGCTCGCTCAAAGACTTTGACATGTAATTTTTTTTTTTTTTTTTATAGCTGATCTTTTGTTTCATGGTAAGAACAAATCTGCCATCTGCCAAATTGAAGGCTTGTTTGATGTGGCCTCTGCGTGCTTGTGTATGTGTTGTACTGGGTATGCATAATTTTACTTAGTGATCCCTTTCACACGGTGCTTTAATTTGCTTGGAACAGTTTAGTTGAACACTGACAACGGTGTTTTTGGTCCATCGAAAAAACAAATTCCCGCACATCTACATTTATTTTTGTCGATGTTTAGGTCATAAGACAACAGTGTTTTTCAGGTGCAAAATGTAATTTCTCAAGTGAAATGGCCCAATAGTGTAGTTCTCAGCATCATATATTTATCATTTAACTATTTTTCATTTATTGATTTATTTGTTTATTGAGTGATTCATTGATCTACCTCTCTATCATATTTATTTATTTGTTTGTTTGCTTATTTGCTTCTTTATTCAGTCATGCATCTATTTATTTATTTGTTTGTCCTTTCATTCATTTATTAATTAATTTAGTCATTCATTTATTCATTCTTTTTAATTTATTCTTTTGTTTGTCAGTCTGTCTGTTTGTTTGCATTTGCTCGCTTTATCTGCATTGCTCCTCATTCTCGGTTGGAAGAAAAATGAAAGTGGCCTAATGGTAAAGAATAACATTGTGTCTGGCTTGTTTGCACTACATGGTGTGAATTATCTGGGCAAGAGTGGGTGGTCAACAAGAAGTGCTATCAGGCCTCTAAGAACAGGCAGCGAGGCGTACACCAGAACACCCCCCCCTCCCTCCTCCCCTCCTCCCCCCTCCCTCCCCGACAAATGCTCAGCGGTCGTGAACTACATCGATCTGGGGTATAATTCTCTATGAAATTGATGGATGAGGGCAGCCATTGACAGAAAGGGTAAAGACCACTTTGAGATGTCCCCTGTGAATAAGTATGATGGAAAATAGATTGTTGAAGAAGATTTATGTTTGTTCTCCACTGCCACAGGAGAGGGGCTGTGCCCCCCCCCCCCCCCCCCCCCCCCCCCCCCCGTCCCGGCTCTGGCCGATCAAACATGTCATTGTGGTCAGATTAAACTCACTGGCTTTATTCAGCTGCCAACTTTGTGATGATTAGTTCCTTAGCTAAATGCAAAGATACAGAGGCTGCATTTACCTTGCTTAAAAGACCATATCCTCATATAACTTACATCAGTTTGATACTGTTTACGACAATGTATATTATGATTATCATGAAGATTTATATCAGCCTACAAAGGTGAGTAAATGTTATTCTGCAAATAAAAAGGTCGGTAAATTCATTTTGATACATCCCTGGTTATGGCTGACCGCAATCATGAAACTCAACACTTTGGAGAAGCAGCTATTTTCTAAGAAAACGAAGAGTGAATGAAAGCAGCTCTAGCCCGCTAGTTTGGACAGTGAAATAAATTTTCTCCTGATTCAAAAGCTTCCTGGAGACTTGTTGCTCTCTATTAGTGCCATTTTTTATGGTTTAGTCAAATAAATCTATAGTAGGTTTTCAGGTAGACCTTTCTTGCAGTGTATACTTCCTACTTCCTATCTAATATATTATTTCTTTTTATGATCTTCTATGACCCAACTGACTGTTCTGTGGCTATTATAGCAGCTTGTAAATTATCCATAGCCCCAAAGAATTTATAGTTTCTTTTTTCTTCATTTCAATATTTTCATACCTCTTTCCCCACTGAGAGGCTTATTCATTTTGGCATGTTCTTCTGTGCTGGTTATGTTGCTTTTCAGCATGAGGAAAGGCATTTACCAGCTGAACTTAGTGAATGTGTGTACAGTATGTCTAGCTCCTGTCCTGGCTCCTCTATGGTGTAGTATTGTTTGGCTGCCAGCAGTGTAATCAGATAATACCACTGAGAGGTCAAAAGCACTGCAAGCTTTAGCTTCAGATTTCTGTCACCTTTTACAAAAACAACCAAAAGAACCATTTCAAACTGTATCTATAACCCACTGTAGGTGCGACTGAGTGGATTTTGAATATACCTCCAACATCCAAATACCCATACAATTACTTTATAATGACTTTGGTCAAATCTTGTAACTTACATTTAAATTGAAGCGACCACGAAATATTGCCAGATTCTATCCCACGCCGTCTGTCCTCTGTAACTGAAAAAAAAAAACGGTGAAAGAAAACCTTTTTTTTTTTAAATGTTCTTACAAAGTCTCAAAAGAGCTCCCTAATTTTCAGACCGCAACTTGTGATGTTTAATTTGTTGCATCTCAACAGTACATGTCTGTGTTATCAACATAACCAAATAATGTATGTGAAAAATTTTTTTAAAAAATGTGTTTGTGTGTAACGCTTTTTGCAATGCACAGTGCTTAAGGGGATTACAGTATGCGCTGTTTAGGCTGCAGAGCCCCAGAGCCCTGCATAAAGGAAATCCAGTGTGCGCTCGTACACCAGGCAGTAGGGTAGAAGTCAACATGGAGGAGACACGACTAGAAACAGGTAGTAGCTTGGCGTTGAAATAGCACATAAAGGGTGTGGAAGCATTTGTCTTCAGCTCCAGTGACCCAGGTTCCCAGTTTATGTAAACAAGTTTTTCTTATTGAATCATGACCAAAACATCAACCTCAACCAATTTGTTTTTGTTTTAAACAAAGATTTAGTTGCCCCATACATTTTAGTAACCCGAACCCTAATCCTAACCTTAACCAAAGTTGTTTTACTGACCTTAACCATTAGCTAACTTTTTATGTGACGAACAGGTGACAATGGTGTTTCCAATATTGTCAAATAATACTTTTTCCTTTGTCGGGGAGGAACGATTATGTGTCCACAACACATAATCTGCATTTCAGAGTTTGTACTCATTTCACCAAATTTTTTGAGACTGTGTTAGTAATGACATGGGTTATGATATGACAAACAGAAGCTGTCATTGTAAATGTTTAGGATGCAACTGTCAATCAAATTTGATTAAATTACTTTACATTTGTCTTATATGAACCAGCAGCTCACATTCACAAAGCAAGTATAATCAAGCTGCTGTCAGAGGGTAAGAAGGGTAAATCTAGCACAACCATGATGTTCATGTTAACCTTTGGTGTCATGATCAGCTTCTTGTGTGGGCTCTGCCTTTGGTCCCTTCCCATGATGCTCTCCTGGTAGGGGTCCTCTCCTTGTGTAGCTTTATTTACATTATCCTCTTATGAAAACATCACCTTTGGCTTCCCAGAGGGTTGAAACAGGATAAAACTAGTATCAATTAGGCACTGAAAAAACTCCTACAAGCGATGTATCCAAAACTTCAGACCTCAGTGGGTCCTGCTTTCATCGGGTTGCCAGAGGGTAAAGAGGTCTCCGCTTTGTTTATGTTTGGTTTGGCAGCCATTGCCAAGCATCATTTGTTGTCAGTAGAAGGGACAATGAGGAGTTTACCTTCCCATATCATTCAACTAGTTCGGAGCAGAGAGCTCACTTTTCCTGACACAGAAAACGGGATGGAATAAGACGTGCAGCTTGACCCCGAATGATAAAACATCAAAAATATTGACAGGAAATTGACCCTGTCAAACACACACAAAACCAATTTCCATAATGCATGACCTGTAATTACTGATGAGGTCAGCGGGGATGTTAAAAGGGCCGTGTATCTGCATGACCTACAGACGGGTAATCGGCTGTATTGCAAATGAGAGTGTGAATAAGAATAGGATTTGATCTCTCATTCTGAATATATCATGGTTTGACGATTTCAACAAGTGATCGAAACGCTTTGTCACTTGTCATTTTTGTAAAGCCAAAGGCATTGAAACTATTAGTGCAATTATATCTCTTCAACTTGCTCTGACTATGGATTCACTTGCATTTTCCAGGGTATCATCTCATATAATTTCTAGTGTCTGTCTCATTGACTGAGAGAGTATGTGTGCATGTTCTTACATATCAATGCTAATGACGACCAAATGTCCTCACAAGGATGTGAAAAATCCTCCAAAGTACAGACCTTTTGCTGGTTTTCACTTCTTTAATGTGCTATTTAAGGATTGGGACTTGGGTTTAGGGTTTAGATTAGAATAGGGATCAGGTTTAAGACAGGGTATGGGTTAAATGACTATACCGACTTTAAGTAGTCGCTTACAATTACTTAACATATTGTATGCTAAAGCGTTAACATGCGCACTATCTACCAGAAACACAGAGATGATTTTGGTACTAATCCTCTCATCACATATTGGGTAAGGTGACCAATGAGTTAAACTCCTAAAAAGTCAGAGAAGTTGTTTAAGGTTAATTTATGTTTAGGATTTGAGTTTAGGGTTAAGATTAGAATTAGAATTACATGTAGGGTTAAGGTAAGGGTTAAAGTTAGACGTGTGGTGGTGAGGGTTAAGGTCAGGGTTAGGGTTAGGGAATGAATGTAGTTAATGAAGGTCCTCAGAAGTATAGTGATATATAAACCTGTGCCTGTGTGTGTGTGTGTGTGTGTGTGTGTGTGTGTGTGTGTGTGTGTGTGTGTGTCTCCCCGTGGTGACGTGTGACCTGTTTGATTTCATGCTGCTAAGAGACGCGCGGGACAGTGAGGATGTCCGGGTGGTGAGATGAGCTGTCACACACACCCGTCATCTTATGCTAAGGTGTAACCCAAACCTCCGCGAGACACCAGGACAAAAGAAAAAAAAAAGAGCATCCTTATACCGTCGCTCCCTCCGAAGGACCTTTATATCTCTCCTCACGAAGAGATGACACCGCCAAGATCTGCGCTCCAGATTTTGTTGTCTTCCCGAAGCACTTAATGTGATCAGAGAATTAAAATTTCAGCGAGTCATTTAATGATAGCCTGGGCCAAAGGGCTTGCAACGCCAAGCTAGAGTTTCCTGTGGTTCTGCAGTCATATCTCTGGCATCCCAATCCCTCTCATTTTGTTTCATGCTGAGTACATTACACCCCTCCCTGCTGCCTCCGTCCCCTGTCCCTGTTTAATGTGATCAGATAGATTTATTATGGGCCATGAGGTCATTGAGATTTTCTGTAATTGGAGGCAGGCTGAATTGTATTAACAGGTCCATAACACTGTAAAGCAGAGCATTTACATTTAATTAGTTTTATTGAGCCCCCGCTCATTTTATTTGTAATGAAGCACACGCTGTGATTGAGGGCGGATTTTAATGATCTTTAAATAAGATGAACAAATGTTGCCCTTGAACTGACAGGTTGGGGTTCATGATATCTCTTTTTATGTCTTTTTATTAATAAAGACGCTGCAGAGAGCGCAGGCAAATCTTGTTACTGAATATAGGCATTATGAGGACATTTGTCGAGGATGTTTTAACAGCTTAAGGCCAAGGATTAGCTGGCATCTCCCGCTCTCTTTCTTTTGCTCTTTGAAAATGTATCTGCTCTTCAAGTGAGCATGGGGCTTCTCAGTTTCAGCTGAATGAATGGAGCCTATCAAAGAAGTAACACTTTGATGAGCTTTTTATGTATTTCAAGGGATTAATCTTGAGAGAGTTATAATGCTCAAAAAAACGGCTCAAAAATGGCATAATTTAGCAGCTTCACACTCATTTGAATTCTTGTTTTTTTCTAATCCTGTGTGTTTTTTTGTATGCTTTGGAAGCTGGCCAGCGTATGTGTACAGCTATGTGATATCAATGTCAGCACCACTTTTGTGTGTGCGTGTGTGTGCGTGTGTGTCAGAATTTCCGTGTGTGTGTGTAAATTTGTCGGTGTGTCTGTATCTGTGTGTCTGGGCTGTAGATGCTTTGTCTCATTAATGAGAGGCGTTCAGGCCTCCACGGGGGCCTGTGGAAGATAATCTTCTCCTGTTTTGCTATGAAAGCTCTTCTGAACGTAACCGAAGAAACTCACTCAAATGGCGGAGGGCCTGGTTGAATAATTCAGCATTTACAATCAATTTTGCCCCCCACCTCATCTCTACACCTCCCTGGACCACAGGGCCTGCAGGCTCATCATGGGAATGTTGACAATTCCCTGTACAATGCAGTCTCTGGCCCCGTGGCAACATGAGAGGCTGTGGGAGCATGGATATTTGTGTGAGTTTGCAACTTAGTATGCTGAATTATTAAACCCCCCAAATGCTCTTTTATTGCGCTCGCTCCGGGCTCAAAAGAAATTTACCGACCCTTTTTGTGAAACGGGCCACATTGGATTTTTGTCCGGTGCAAATGGGGTCTAACATGCTTTTGATTGAAATTGGCTTTTTAATGCAACCCAGCAAACATTTTGACATAGGAAGAGAGCAAAATCTATTGAGAAAACCTCGCTGCCAAGAAAACATTCCTGTTAGAGTAGGGATGAGTTTAGGATGAGGCTCTTATGTCTGATTTTAATTAGATGTAAAAGTAGTGCAACAGGATTGTTAATTGTATGTTCAATTTTGATATTTCCCAGCGAACATTTTGATGCTGTGTAGATGTTGATATGACAGTCAGCACCAACATTGAAAACCCATGTAAATGTAACGCAATTTGTGCATGCGAATATATGTATAGATTGTGTATACACAGGTTTTTATTGCTATTGTATAGCTAGCTGTATATATGTGTGCAAATGTGTGTCTGAGAGTGTGTTCGCCTGGTCGGTATCAGCTTTCCAGAGGTATGATTCGGCTGTGATGGAGGGGGGGGGGGTGGGGGGGGGTGCAGCAGCTATATTCTCCTGTACAATAAGCTGCAGTATAATAGTCCCGTGGATTACCTCAATTGCAGGTGATAACAGACAGGCAGTGGAGCGGACAGGCCGATACAGGACACCCACTCCTGTGTGGGAAGCCGTATGAATTATTTCTTGTTTGCCCGCCGACTGTCTATGGGGGCTGGGGGCCGGTGTTGGGGGTGAAGTGGGCGGGGGGGTGGGCGGGGGGTGAGTCAGTGCTAAGGATCAGTTTGACTTTACGGGTAGAGGTGGGGAGACAGCGAAGCTTATCCAAGACTAAGTTTGTGATTCCTTCAGGTGACACATCAGTTGCTTCGTATTTTGTATTGAATTGTTTTAACGTTTGATCCTCTGCTCTCTTTGACTATAGCATGAGCTTCAGAAAGTGAAATAGTTGAAATAACCCAGCAGACATTTAGATGTAGATAGTCCGGCCTGTGGCAACATTGAAAATCCATGTAAATACAGCGCCAAAAAAGTTGAGATGACATCTGTAGTCGTCCATAGCTGTTACCTACATCGTTTAGTGAAATCAGGACATAAATATCTTTCTGATATCAGTTCAAAACAGCTTCCAAAGCTGTTTTAATATGAATTTTTCCATGCTATAATATCATATTGTGAAAATTTTGTGCTCGTTTGGGTTGACGTTGAATTTGTCCGCCTCCTGCACGTCGCCATCCATCAAACGCTTGCAGGTAAGTGTTCTGTGTGTGTGTGTGTGTGTGTGTGTGTGAGCGTGTGGGCGTCAGTGAGTGTGTCAGTCACAGATACCTTATCAAGCAGGAGGCCGTTGCGTTGCTTAGTGCAATGCAGTATGCAGGATTCTTTGTCAATGGTGGAATCATGGAGGAAGGTGATACCTGGTTTAAGCATGATTAAATTGACACCCCATAGAGTGTCTCAGATACGTTTTTGTGCTCTTGATACTGCGGCGGCAGCTTATTCAACGCTGTCTCACATTCAGAGTCTCACCTGTCATGCTGACATCATTGCATTGCAATTACAGAGAGTGAGAGGGTGAATGCATTAGGCCAGCGCTGTGGGCAAAGTATCAGGGCAATGTTATATCTCTCTCTCTCTCTCTCTCTCTCTCTCTCTCTCTCTCTCTCTCTGAGTCTCTCTCTCTTTCTCCTGCCTTTGATTTTAAAGAGCACAGATAACGCAGACATCATCCCAGGAAGCTTTGCACTCCATAGGATAAGCATTTTCTGTGAATTATAATGTATTATGATGAGTTAGAAAAGTTGAATGGAAAAGTTTTAAAACTTTTATTATGAAATTATGCAATAAATAGCAATGAAAATGCACTTGCTGAATAAATAATGACATAGGTCCCCTTTGTGGTTTTATGGCCATTCGTTGGTACATTAGAATATCAACAAGTGCATTTCTGCATAAATATAAAATATTAGCTGACACTAAATAACAACTTGCCCAATACTAATCAATTCTTGAAAGACTCTTTCCATTTTGTTCTCATGGATGTGTGTTTTTTCTGGCGTTCAGAAATGTATTCGCTTCGACCCAGCTGATGGAAACACTTAATTTGTGCAACATTTCAAACGTTTGCGTAAAATTTGCCGGACAGTTGGATGGAAACACACTGTAGCTCATGTGACCACAAAATTAATTCATGTGTGCTTTCATACAGTAAGCAGACTGTATGCATGGCAACCTTCCAGAAGTGATTCCTCTACATACTCATCTGCGGACCTCCAAAGGACTGAAAGGTTAAGACTTAACTTCCTGAACATCTGCTCCCAAGATCAGAGCTCTGAGACTATTTTGGTGTTTGCAGTCGCTCCGAGGTTTGGAGTTATGACCAGCATGCTCTGTGGTGTATTTATTATTTACACAATTCAGATGTAGACAGTATTTATTTTCACTTTGTTCTCTCAAATGTCCCTCACTCTGTCAGCGCACGTTGTCCCCCTAAAACCTCTTGACTTCTCGCCAGCTTCTTGCCCAGCGATTTCTTGAAAGTGATTTCTTGAAAAACACGTGGAAGTGCATTTTATTTCTCTTCAATTTCATTTTTACAGAGAAGTGTAAATGTATGTAGTGTGAAGATATGAGATATTCTTCGCAGTCGACACAGTGGCCTGAGTCAGTGATGACTTCTTAGCATCCGATCAACAGGTAGTTAGCAGATGAGCGTTAGGAGAGAGAGAGAGGGAGGGAGAGAGAGAGAGAGAGCGGGAGAGAGAGAGAGAGAGAGCACTAGAGAGTGAAGCAGAGCCACAAAGAGGAGCTTTGTTTATGGCCGTCGCTCTTGGCCACACACAGGGCTTAGCAAGAGAGCATTTCCTGTACTGATTCATTCTCCTCTCCGTCATTTGTGAAACTTACGCCTCTGTTAACAAAAGGAAGAAAATACGTCTGTGGCTACACGCTTACCTGCATGCATGCATTTTTGTTTTTTTTCCATTGACCTTCTCACGTTGCGTGGTTAGTGTGTTAACCACTTAAATCAGCTACCATTCATCATGAGGTTAACAAAAAAGGATGTATGCTGCAACTATATAATAATGAGAATCATCACGTTTATTTATAAAGCACTTTTCAAAAAGCGCTTTTCAAAAGCAGAAACAGATACAGTCAACAGCAAAAGCAATGAAAACAAATTAATAAATAAAAGCAAGTTTATAAAAGTCAGTTTTAAGTGAATTAAAAGATGATACAGATTTAGCAGCTTGAGATCCTCAGGCAGGTTGATCCTGTAGTTTTTAATCTAGAATATATGATATCAAATGACTTTTCTGCCCTCTTGATGACAGATCTCGTTGCTTAAAATTTAAAGGACATTATTTTGAGTTATTCTGAAATGCTCACAGATTAAAGAGCCTCTGTCTTCATCAAGGCAGTCAGACCAAACTTTCTCTGTCTTTGACAAGAACATTACTAGTTAAAATTCCCCCCTTGGAGCTATATCGCTGACTATGTTATAATCAGGGAACGCCAAAGTGTTTGATGGACACTGCGGGCGAGGAGTCGTGGCCCTGGAGCGCTTTTTGAGGAGATGCGTATATGCTCATTTGCAGGAGAGAGATAAAACGTGCAGACCATTCCTCAGCAGAGCCTAGTTAAGCTTGGCTCTGCCTCTATATTTGGGCCCAGCAGGCAGTGTCGCAGCAGCCGCTCTGTGTGTGGCCTCCTTGTTTTGTCATCGTTTTCTATGTGTTTAGGAATCGTCCGCAACAATCTGACCGCAGCGTGTCGTCTGGTGAGTCGAATGTGGAGAAAGCGCACACATGGCCGGGGTGCCCCCTGCTCTGTTTAGCTGCAAACATATGCGTGCGTGCAGATATACAGATGCACACGTACGTAAACACACACACACACACACATACACATACACATACACATACACGTACACATATGCACTCTGGGTTATAGCTTCCTGGACTGATTTATGAAGGCAATAAGGATATAATTGCTTTGGTTACATATGGAAGATCAGAACATTTTAGTGTCGTGAGTGAGTGCGGCTGAGCTATCCCAGCGTCGGCTGCAGTCGCCCTCAAGCGATTGAGGGGAACACCTGAGCCGTTTCCATATGATGCCAGCATCGGCGAGGGTGGTGGGGGGGCTGGGGGGTTGGTGGGGTGGGGGGGGGCAACCAGGACATGGGCGGCTGTCTTGCTAATGGGACACTTAGACGTCTGGGCTTATGTCATTCAGTCCCAGCGCGCCGCATCCAATCGCCCCCCTATCGCAGGGATCCAGCTCCGCGACGATCGATCTGCGGCTAGCCTCCTCCACCCCGGCGGTCATGGCCCAGGCAACCGGAGCCGCCGGGGTCCTGAGGCGTCCCGCTCACCGTCTACCTCCCCCAGCCCCAACACACACACATTGCTGTCCCACTGCCCCTGCAACTCCTGGCCTGACCTTGATCTGCCTCTGGAGAACCCAGCAGTAGCACTTTGTTGTTGCGTTCGGTGTGTGCGCTGAGAGAAGCGTTAACGACTCAGATGAAAGGAGACAGAGGACGGCCAAATGAATTCCAAAGTCATGCTGAAGTATCGTCCTGGAATTCACTCTGAATTGTGAGAGTCAGGTGTGCGTTGCAACCAGTGATGTTGTGATAAATAAAAAGGTGGGTGACCTCCAGCTGATCATTATAAAGCAAACGACCGCTGATATGAACAAAAATCTGTTAGATTAGAAGCATTGATCAATCTTTTCTTTCCACTTTAAAGACCCTAACCTAACTTATATACATCAGTTTGATAATACATGCTATGATGTTTATTATGAAATAATAAAGACATAAAGATTTATGTCAGCCTAAATAGGCGAATATCTCTATTCCGCAAATAAAAAAAAGGGGGGGAAACTGAGTCTAGGTGGGTTTACCCTCCACTACATCCCTGACTGCAATACAAGGACATTTGCATGCACAGCCTTTTGATAGAGCTTATGTTTCCTCAACATCTAGGCTATGCTCAAAAGCCTATGGGAGCACATTACGCCTTCAATATGACAAGTGGATGTCATGTTTGCTGTGGTGTTTCTGCACTGCACTTCCCACAGGTCACCTGTCAATCAAACAGTGTGTCCAGTACTGTGACGTCTTTTTCCTTGGATTTTCTTTTTTTGGCCATGGTGGCTATCGCTGCTCATGCTAACTATCCTGTTCTTGTTCTATTTATTCGAGAAAAAAAAACAGAAACGTGAAACGCAACACTTTCTGTACTCCAGAAGATTTTTCCCAGGATAGATCTACCAGACACCGGGTGTTTAGAACAGCAAATGTAAAAGCTTTCATAAACTGGCGATGGGTTGAATCACTATTGTGCTCAGTTGGTGATACAGAACAGCAAAACAGACATTTATTTATTTGAAAATGCCATGGATTATGACTGTAACAGTGTTGAGAAAAGTCATCTATGGCGCCTCTATTGCCATGACAGTACAAGTCATCTGTCATGAGTCATGCCTTCTCATGTTGCGTGGATCTCTTGGCCCTGTTGTGAACCATGTGCTGTGAAAGGGGGGGTTGCCTTTAAGCTTATGAGTGGCCCTCCACCTCTTCCCATCATTGTCATCTAATATTGATGCTGTGTCTTCTTAGCTAAGCCCCGGTAATGAGGGGCTGATTTAAGATCGGGACGCTGATAGTGATGATAATCTGCATATGCTCTCTCATGAAAATGGAGAAGGGCCCTCTCGAAATAACCCTGTATGTCTGGGTGCATATGCTTTCAGTATAAACAGACAAGAGACAGACATCTTTAGTGTGATTGGAGAGGCGGCTGAGGTGATCCCTGAATACGACACTGACTCAGAGGTTGCAGCTTTTAGCAACGCCTGAAATATGCTATGGAAGCTGCACAAGAAATGAAATTCACATGAACTCAAAAATGACGCCTCAGTGTCGACGAGCAGGAAGGCCTCAGTGCAGTATAAAGTTGTTTATACTCATTCTATTTACAGTAGTTGTCAGTAGAAAAAAGCATTTCTAAATAGTTGTTTCTAATCTAATGTGAAATTTGAACCTCTTCTGTCTCTCTCTTTCTGTCTCTTTCTCTTTCTCTCTCTCATTCACACACTGACTGTACTCACAAAACACACTTTGAAATACAGGAATGCGCTGATATTCTGCAAACCTAAAGTTTGTTTTTGTCTGGATGGAATACCGAAAAAAAAAAAAAAAGCGGGTTCGCTATTGCAATGACAGCGTTGTTTGGAAAAATAGAAACATGCACAGAAAGCGTGCTGAGAGGTCGAGGGAGACTTGTTTGCCGTTTGCTTGTATTCTAATATCTCCTTTATGCAGAGCTTTACTGAAGCACTGTGTGTGGTCCACTTCGGTCCAGTCTGCTGAGCGGATGGCCATGGTGGCCGCGTTGTTGTCTTTTTGACTTCATTTTTCAACATTGGCCAGTGTTGCTTATAATAAAACCAGATTATGAAAACATTTAGGAGTCCTGACATGCAATGACAAATTCAAATATCAACAAGGAGATATGACAAAAAGGGCACCCAAAGCTCTCTGCCAATGCTCATGTAAACAGCATTAGTAAATGAATTAAAGGTTATTGTGACATTGTTTGTCTATATTTCATCATTCTATTTTCAGGTTTGCTCTATAAACATCTGGAATTCCTAGGAGTGAACCAAGGTGGGGTTTTTTCAGGTTATCCCAGTCGCTCTGTGTTGCTGCACATCACCAGCTCTGGATGTCTTGATTGTAAAAATAAAACAGCACACTGTAATTGAGGTTGGTTTATTGATCACTTCGATTGACCGTTATACTAGAAAAATAGTCATTTTGATTCAAAATGAGCATATAAGATGTCTTGACTTGGACCAAGGGTGACTGAAATAAAATGAGTGTTTACACTGCATGGGATTTATATTCCCTTTTGCAACCACCTGTTGCAGCCTGCATCATAACTCTGGATAAATGAATGTTATTATTCTACAGTCTTTAAGTACCATACACTCTCCTCTCCATCACTCCACTCTAATAGCTTTAGCATCACTCTGCTGGTGCTATTCGGGCCTCTTCATTGCTCTACCCACCCCTCCATCCCCCACCCCCCCCCCCACCTCCGACCACCTCTCCAGAGAAATATCACACTGTTGTGGGTGCTAATCATGTTGAGCGGTTTAGTCTTTCATAAACAAAGTGTAAAAATTAGGCCACACTAACAATCTGGTAATTCAGTAGCGGTCGGCGGAGGCTGCTGCTATTCCATTTCAGGGCGGATTATGAATGCGTGTGCAAAGCCGTTGCCCTCTTAATGATGGCCCTGTGATATTACAGCTGCTCACAATTAGCCAGGACTCCCCCCCGGCCGCCAGAGCTCCCCTACGTAAATAAACGGAGGGACGGGGGAGGTGGGGCACAGTAAGCACTGAAACAACACGGCTGATTTGGACATCTGGTGCGGTAATAGAAACGTCTCTTCCACGCTTTGACGTAATGAATAGGGATCAGAGCCCCTGGTTTAAAACCCACCTCTATAGACCGCAGAGACACACGGTGCTACATACATCACTGTTTATTCTCATGTAGAAAGTGTTGAGGTGAGGGGTATTCCAGGTCAGACAGAGAGGGAGAGACAGAGCGAGAGAGAGAGAGAGAGAGAGAGAGAGACAGAGGGAGAGAGAGAGAGACAAAAAGCTGTGGCGTGGTGTTTCAGCGTTGCGGCCGACCAGGAAACACTTGGTGTGGGTCTCCTGGACAGTACACTGTATATACAGAGAGCGGACAAAATAACGGAAACACCACATGAAAAATGACTAAATTTGAAGTTAATCTCTAAATCACAATTAGAAAGGCAGATACACAGGTGAGTCATAAATGCCAATTACAGGTATGTGTTAGCTGTCTGATAATCACCACTTTAATGATATGCGAGTTTTCAAAGCAACATGAATCTCTGTAAACAGTTCAATACAATCTTTGCGAGGCCAAAGATTGGTCAAACATTGGTCACAAAAACTGCAAAATTATTTAATGTGACAAAGGGAGCCATCTTAAAAATGATGACAGCAAATGCTAAACATGGACAAACTGCATCGGAAAGAGGAACAGCGCTCACAGTCTTAGCTCACCGACAGGGATAGATGGAAACTTACAGGATAGTCGCTAAACACCACAAAACTAAACACAAAACGATCTGAAACTTCCACAGCATTGAACCAACACCTCTGAGACACAGTCTCAACAAAAACTGTTCATCATGAGCTTCACAGAGCTGGTATTTATTCAAGAGTGGTTTCATGAGCAACAGGATGAAGACAAACTCCTTCCGTGGCCTCCCCAACTGCTGATGCAACCTCTTAGATGTTGTCTTGTGTTATGGGGTCTCAAGTAGTGGGAATGGGACACTCTTCTGTGATTCAGCTGAGTCATTATTTTTTAAGAGTTTATCAATTGTATGTGCTTGTGAGCTCCAGTGTGTCAGTAAAAATAAAAGATATTTAAGCTCATGTCTATGTTCATTGAAGGGTTGTTAAATTCCCACATCTTATTTGTGCCATGGGTTTTTAAGGTACTGCTGTTGTTTTACAGAACTCTATTAAAATGCTGTTTAAAAAATGAAAAGAGGGGAATGTCTATGTGCATCAGTGTCAAATGGTAGACCCTCTCTCACAGCAACCCACTGAGCTGACCAGACCAAAGGCTCAGTCATAAATTACATTTACATTCATTAGTCAAAGCTTAACAAGGTAGTTGCAAAACACTTCTATTGAGCATTGAAGCTGTTCTGAAGTTAAACAGTGGCCCCATGTCTTATGAGCTACTTGATATTCATACATTGCTTGGCGTTTCAGTTATTTTGTCCACCTCCTTTATAGGTTGTTAAAGAAAGTAAAGACTGAGAAAGCATTCAGCTGAGAGAAAGCCATCTCTCCTTTTTATTTGTATCTTCTTACTGGTGGATTTCCTCTAAGGACACAGAACCACGATGACTTCATGGTTTCCTCTTCTAGCGCTCAGCCTCACCTGGATCAGCGGAGCTACAGCAGTTAGCCAGAGCCTCTCTCCTTCAGTCTGCTGATCAGTAATCAATCTGGCTGGATACATAGTTTCGTAACCTTGACTTTCGAGATAAAGTTGCACCTATCCATTGGAAAGGTCAGAGCCAGATGTTAATTAACCAAGAGGGAAATGAACTAATGGGGGTTTTAGAGTGGCATTTAACGAGACACCTAATCCCATGGAAAGAGCAGTCACAGTATCACATTGTTCATTCAGTGTACAGTTCCATGCACAGTGATGGGAGACATACAGTTTAGGTGTTGTACATTTACAATCATGCTGTTTATGCAATAGCTGTTGAGTGTGATTTTGTTCAACTCAGGTGTGTTTACTCCTGGGTGTAATGAATGGAGTGGCATGAGGCACCTTAATCTTTCTCACCTCTGAGATGACAGGAGTTTATATCTTGATCATTAGTGCCTCCTGCTGTGAGGACTGGCTGGTCTTACTGTCTGACACAAAGTAAAGGTGTGAGCTTTTTTTCAACCTCAAACTTCTTTTTTACTCATATGGAATACAAGAGAACTACTTTTATGGCATTCACTCCATCATACATCATGGTCCAGTATAACAAAGCCCTTTAAACGTATAGATTCCTATATATGTAATGATTCATTTATTTTCTCTACCTGCTTAATCCTTTTCAGGGCGGCGGGGGGGCTGCAGCCTATCCCAGGATGCATTGGGTGGAAGGCAGGGAAACACCCTGGACAGGTTTCCAGTCCATCACAGGAATAACACAGATAGACAGACACTCATATCCACACCTATGAACGATTAAGGGTCTCCAATTCACCTGTCTGTAGGGAGAAACCCAGCAGAACTCGGGGAGGACATACAAACTCTACCCAGAAAGGGCCAGGAATCAAACCCACATCCTTTTTCCTGTGTGGCGACAGTCAACCGCCGTATAAAATCAGCAACTGCTAATGTTCCTTACACTGCTTTGGTCACTTGACCCCCACAGACTTCAAACGGTGAACGTCATTCTGTGTGGTTTTGTCCGTGCATCTGCCTGAATACCCGTGACCGTATCTGTTGTTTTGTATACGTGATTGTATATGCACGCATTTAGCCCTGGAATTAATAGTTTACACACAGCGAGCACAGGCTTTGAGAGGGCACATGTCCTCAATAGGGCGTGCAGGAAGCTGACAATTTTACATCAGTAAACTCTCTCAGAGCGGTCGGCCTGCTGTGGATCGTGCTGCGACTCAACTGTCATCTGCAGGTCCCTTTTCTTTTGACTTCTCATGGACTAAACATGAGGCTGTCATTTAGTGGTTTTAGGGAACATGCCCCCCCTCCTCCAACCTATCATCTCCTCCTTCAATGTTGCTTTCCTTTCTTCTTTCCTTGCCTTTATCTCGGCCTTTTCTGCCCTCCTCCCCGCCTCTCCCTGCTCCCCCTCCTCCTACGGCTGTACATGCATGACCCTTGTATCACCATCTGGTTCACATTGGGGACTGCCACTGTCATCTGCTGATAATTACTGTCACCTGCACATTGCGCGGTGCGATAAACACTTGGCGTTACCAGCGGCAAGCGGCGCGCACCACGACGCTTGTTTAGAGCGCCTCGGAGCTGGTGGGAGAGGAGACCAGAGAGAGAGAGAGAAACAGAGAGAAACAGAGAGAGAGAGAGAGAGAGAGAGACTACCTCCATGACTCAAGCCAATACACAGGGGCCTAATTACAGTATGTGCCTCTTCACAAATCTCCAACATCTCTCGGTGAGAAAAACATGTCTGTATCAGGGTTTGACTGATATAAATTGGAAGTGATTTAAAATGGGATATGCTCCAGTCAGTGTCGTCCACCTCTGATATGATGGATATGATGCAATTTGTTTAATTACATATTGTAGAATTGATCAAAACTACACTGGTTGTCTATGGGAAGCCCTGAACCTGGCTTGACTCTTAAAACATTTGAAACATTTTGATCCGATTCCACACAAGAATGAATACATATTTTATGTATATTTTATGTATTTTCCATTTTCTATGTATTTTTATTTATTTTTGTTTATGTTTGGTTTTTTTGTTTGTGCCTGGGTATCAGTAGAGAATTTTAAAGCCCCCTGGTCTACAGCTAGAGGCCTTTCTAAGAATAAAAACACACCTAATATTTGTAGTTTTTTGACACAAAAATTGTCAATTTTAAAGATATTGAATAGTGGCACAAAATATCAGCTATTGTCAGCTTCAATCTAAAATGATCAGTATCAGCCTTCTGAAACCCATGTTGAATACAGGCTGTTGTCACTGGATGTTATGTGTGAAAATTACTGCAGCGATGTGGTAGAATAGTTTAATATTTCACTTCTGTCTTCTGTGTTTTCAGCTCCAAGGCACTAACCCTCTCAGGTTCATTATGAATCATAAAAACACAAAGGCATACCGTGGATGCTTGCTGTCATACGTGTCTAACAGAGAACCTTATCCCGACCGTATCTAACAACAAGCATATTGCCACATCCCCTGTTTGTCATTACTGCCATGTTTTTTCAGGTCAAAGCACAGAGGGTTTCCCACTCACATGTTTATACGTCTAAATCACTGACCTTTGCTTGCACAGGAAATCCATTTGGGCTGATATACAGTATCTCAATGATAAATACTTCCCTTCAAATATTTATAATAGGATCAGGAAGCCACAAGAACATAATAGTTTAAATTAGAGCCATCAAAATGCAAGTGGCTTGTTAGACGACATCCAATTTTTGAAGTTTGGGATACCCTTTCACACGCTGCGGTGGGTAAGAACCTCCAGGAGTCAAGGGTTGCAATCATAATGATTTAGTGATGGCCTTTTCCTCTCTGCAGTACAGTATAAATCCCACCAGCCAGGGAATATGTCCCCTCTAGCGGTTCATCCTCTCTCACTCTCTAAATCTGCCTGGGACTCCGAAAATCTTTTGACCCCTGAAACACTAAAAACATACTTTAGGTTCAGACCTTTTTAAACATTTCAATGTGTTTTGAGTTTTGAATACACGTGAAGACTTCTTTTCCAAAATGCTAAGTATCCAAGTTGGTGAAAAAAATACTGTTTTTTTTATTGTTTTTTTTAAAAGATCTTTAAAATATTCTAAAAACATATTGGATATCTCATTTTTGAACGAAACATGTTTTTATCAATCTGTTCATTCATCTGTTTGTTTGTTTTGCTGTGACATGTTTTTAAACACATGGACAAGCACATTAAGATCAGGGTCAGGCTTCCCTCCACCCTGCACACCCACCATAAGAAAAGAACCAAAAACAGTTTTTCTCTCTTAATTGAGTTTTATCTAATTTGCATGTTCTTCCAATTAGTATATATAAATATGTAATATTCATAAATATTTACTCTTTTTCTTGATGACAAAAGCTTCAACCACCAAACAATTAAATACACATTAGACTATCTTGTCTTAGGTGCTGGAAGTCACTTTTTTGCTTTGTTTGTAATGAAGTGATATTTCATGTTATAAAACCTTGGTCTTCACATTTCATCTGGGTCCATGGTGATATTGCTGGGGCTGTTTTGCTTTAATAAATATGAATAATCTTTATCCACAGTTTTGCAGCCTTATTTATCCGTAATATGCATGTATTTAGCATTGTTGGCTAGATAGACTTCCATAGGAGGAAAATGCATCTCTAATGAGCACAGAGATTGTTGTGTGTGTCTGTGTGTGTGTGTGTGTGTGTGTGTGTGTGTGTGTGTGTTGGAGGGGTGTAAGAGGGTGTTACCTCCATAGGACACTTCCAGTGGAATACCATCCTTTTATTTTGAGTATATTTCTTAAACACCACCCAGCCAGGATTTGATGGACAGTGATGTGCAGGAGGTTCAACATCAACACACATGAGCAAAATTTTGACAACATTTTCACAATATGATGCTGTGAAACAATAAAAAATTCATATTGAAACAGCTTTAGAAACTGCTTTGAATTGATATCAGAAAGATATTTAGGTCCTGATTTCATAAAGTAGGTAGCAGCCATGGACGACTGCAGACATCCCCTCAACTTTCAACTTATTTACACAGGTTTTAAATGTTGGTGCAGGTCATCATATCAACATCTATTCATGTCAAATTGTTTGCTGGGCAGTGTTTAGCAATAAAACACTTAATAGGATACCTGGTGTTTAAAATGTGTCACTTCTCTGTATTTTATTACCCTCATCTTGGAATATTTCTTCATATTTCATCCTCCTCAGAGCCTCCAAGTGTGATGGATTCCTGGAGGCAGCAGCTATAAAACTCAGCCCTCCATCTGCCGAGGGAGCGCTGGGTGCTGCGCGACCGGTCCGCTGGTATTATATTAATGTATTTTCCTTGACAATTGGAGAGCGGGGAGAAAATGCCCCTGATTGGAGTTCCTAAGCTGTCCCCAGTGGCCTGAGAGCAGCTGATAATTGTGAGCGGGATAGATGTGTATATCAAATAGTTTACAAAATGAAGCCAGCTGTGTTTCCCCTGCATACTGTGGCTTCCTGACACGCACCATTAAACCTTATTAGCTACTTCCTTTAACTGAGATCCTCCTCACCCCATCTTCCACCCCTCATATTAACGTTTTTTCTGTTCCTCCAACTGGAAATTATTTGCTTTATTGTAGAGTGTCAACCTCGCGCTGTAGTTTTCTGACGCGACATAATTGGCACTTTAGATTATAATCATGGATGAGAGCTGTGTGATTGCGGTCTTTTATGCACAGATTTCGGCAGATTGTTGATCATGTTGTTCTGCCTTTGCCTCTCCGTGTCTCTGCGTACGTCTCGTCTCGGATCCCTCTGTCAGTCTGGGTACCTTTTCCCAGAGGTCCTCTCTTCACAGCGCCTCTCACAAGCCATTAGCTTTGAAATGACTCATAAAGAATCAATTGAAAATGATCACAATAGGAAGTGAATATCAGAGGGGACGCTGCATAGCTCATGAACAGATGTCTGCATACACGCTGCATGTCAGACACAGATTATTGCTTTATACAGACATTACCGCCAAAGCCAAATGGGAGAGATAATTGTACTGATGTTTAGATATGATAATAATTTCTTGGAATGAGAGGGGAAAAAAAGAAATCTAAAATGACTCCAAACAGATTGACAGGTGGGTTGTTGAACACTGCTGGTGGGAGGGCGCGTTCCCAGACGAGTCAGCCAATAGAAAATCAGCACATGCCTAAAAGTGAATGAAATATAGTTGACTGGAGGTTACCATATGAAGGCCAGGCTGTAATACGCCAAGCTATAGAGATGATGTACTGCTAGGAGGGGGTTGAGATTGTTGATGTAACCCGAAGTTGTTGAAGTAATTACTCCTTGTACCTGGGTGGTCCCAACGCGAATAGAGTGCATGTTGCGGTATGTGTATGAGTGTGTGTGAGAGTGTGAGTGTGAGTGTGTGCACGTGTATTGGTGGGTGTAGCGGTGGTGGAGGCCTTTTACGATTGATAGCTTCCTATGTGGAGAGATATAATAACAGCAAAAACAGTGCAGATGTCTGATAATATTAAATTAGAGCTGTTAACCCCTGCAGCGCTGGGCAGATTGATGGAAGTGTCTCACAATGGGGCCTTTATACAGAGCAGGAAGGTATCCTGATGATGGTGAGAACCAGGAATGGAAGAGTGACAATAAACCAAGTGATTACTTAATGTGCTATTACAGGTTCTTCATTTCCCCATGCAACATGGTGTTAACATAGGTGCTGATTCTGAAACACAGCATAAACAGTATTATCACTGCAATTAAGACTGTGATTTTAGTTGCTTTTTTGGAATATTTTTAGGACATAAACACCATACTCCATGCAAGCCTTTCCATTCCTTAAAGGGACCCTAGTATAGGAATAGGAGGTTTCCTCTGCTTACATGCATATATGATCAAAGATGTTCAATGTAGACATTGCTACAATTTGATTTTGTTTGAGTGGTTTCTAAGTTATTGCATTTTCAAGTATCCATCATTTTTTACAGGTGATTTCAGACTAACTCCAGTAAACGCATCACAACTGGACTTGGTCCTGATTGGCTCCCCTCACTAAAGAATGACTGAAATCCCTCCAATCAGGTCAGTTTGCAGCCTGTAAAGTCTCCACTCAGCAGGTTTACCTCATTTGAATTAGAGGAGCTGCTGTTGTTGGCCAGTCAGGGTCCCGTATTATGACTCTTCTGCCTGTGAGGACTTAGTCTTCAAAATCATTCAATGAATATATGTTTACTCAGCTACATTTACTTGCCAAACATCAAAAAGAACATTATTCTTATCCTGGGCCATGGTATATTTAAAACAAAATCATGAAAACTCAATAATATGTGACCTTTAAGCTGTTAATTTTTCTTCCATCCTGCCTTGAGTCTCAGAAAAGGATGAATCATGGGAAAGTTGCATGTGAGCAACAGAAATAACCTGGGAGCAACATGACAGGAAGGAAATGATTGGCATCAAACAGAGCATAGAAGCAAAAAACATGCAGAGAGGAGCAGTGGCTGTTTACATGCACACCAATATTTAAATTTCAGTGCATTTATGAGAATGCTAACACTCCATATAAGCCTGTCCATACCTTTAGTTGTTTAATTTAATTCTTCTTTGTTTACATCCAGCCTTCATGCCAAAGGATGAATCACAGGAAAGTCACATGGAAGCAATATGACAGCAGGGAAATGCTGTTGCTTCTGGCCTGGAAGGAGGAGGTACAGTCAAAAATCTCAGTATGAGAACAGACATTTTAACAGGAGCTTCCTTTCCTTAATCAAATTATTTTCCTTATCAAAGTAAGGGTTAACTAATTATGGTGCACATGGAAACATAGTCAATGCAATCATGTAATAAGTTGACATGTTCTCTGATGCCTTTTTAATATTTCCATTAAACAAGCATCTGATTTGTCACTTATCACAAAAAAGTAAATGGAACAAATATGTAGTGTTTTATATTTAGTGTGTTAACTTGTTATGAGCCTTTTGTGTACCTGCTCTGCAATGCATCTTTCTCTTTGATATAGCGCTGCTAGATTAATGTGTCACTTGACCATATAGACAGTGTTGGAAACAGATATTTCTTCCCTCTTTCTCTTAGAGGAGCCCCAGATGCCCTTGAAGCTTTGCAGAGTGTGATTTGTAAATGAGATAGGCGAGTATTACAGACCCTTGGTATTTCTCTTGGCGCCCTGCGATCAATTAAAGAGCGACAATAATAAATGTATACATTTAGAGGGATTTCGCTCCGGTGACAAATGATTTTACCCTTGAGCTATTGACATTGTCTGGGAATAAGCTGTGTCTGTCCCTGTTGTGTATTCTGTCTGAGGGTCCCTTCCTCTGCTCAGGGAGTCTGAGGACATGGCAGACACATATTCATCATTAGCATGTGAGCATGGATGCACACACACACACTCACAATCTTCCCCACACACACACACACACACACACACATGCATGCTCCCACGCAAGCATCCTCTGCTTAACATGTGTGTGAAGTCTCAGCCTAAACCCGCATCTCTTGGCTCACAGGTCAAAAGAAGAGTTAGATTTAATCATTGTTCTCACTTATAATGGGATTTGGAAAGATAATCATGAAATATTTGTGTGATTCTCTTGCTCGCTGATACCATCTTTAGATCGAGGTAATTGGATCCCCTGCAGTCAACTGAATGATGATTGTGAACTCTCTTATTAAGTGGGATGAGAAAATTGAAGACTCTGTGTGGTCGCATGTTCTTCGCAGCGCGCTGACATTTTCTTTGTTCATTAATTTCACAACTCTTCTCCCCGGTGTTTGTTTGCTTACTCTTTCTCCACGGCCGGGAGATTTAGAAGTGCGCTTGAATGGTCCATCGCACCCACTTTTCATACGTTTTTCTGTCTGACATCAAAATTGGAAAATATATCTTCTAATCCCCTTTTGATTTTATTCATGGCTTTGATATGTCACCTAGTTCATATGATTGATTGGCTGAGGGGGTGATGGAATGGTAGTAATAGAAGTCATTAAGCTGGTGGGGATCTAATATTACCAATCTGCTAGCCCCTGAAAGATCCATCAATAGGTGAGATATTTTCTCTGGGAGAGGGGGGTGACACATTTAACATATTTCAATAACGTAATTTTCATGTGGGGCAGGTCAGGCTGTGAGTACAAAGGGCAATAGTGTTGGAGTATGTGAGTTGAATCGGGGCGTATGCTAAGCAAATCAATAAAACATTAAAGGCAGCATGCAGAGAGCAGCCCATTTGGTACCTGTCTGCCAAGGGCAATGGTCTAGCCACTCAGAAAAGAGAGAAGGATTGGAGTTGCTGGGCTTGAGGAATGCTCTGGCACTAACATAATTGGAAGGTAGTTGCCTTATGACTGCAAATTGGGTTTTTGCGCTTCATCAATAGGCATTTTGACAAGCGGCGTCCATCACGGCGCGTCTCACTCTCGCAACGCCGACCAGAGAAAGAAGTGTCTCAATAATTACATTAAATCTCTCCCTCTCGCCCACCCCCAGCAACCTCCCTTATTGTTGGACAAGAAAAGCAATATGGTATAATTAGGTTTGATTGGGGTTGTGGTGGTGGTGTTGGGGGTGGGGTGGGGGGGGGGGGGGGGGGTGTATGTTTCCGGTGAGATCTGCAGATGAACGAAGTTACCATAGCGACGTGCATCTGTATCCACCGGTGCGTGAAACATAAAGCGAGGCACGTGGGCACGTTGGACAACACAAGACATCTGTTAAGTGAGAGGATGCCAGGCGTATTGACACTGACCCGCTGCGATACATGAACTAATGGCGCCTAAATGCAGAAATGCATCAGTTATACATGATCTGCTGGGAGGGGGTTTAATCTTCCTGGCTCGCTTGGTGTACGGTGTTTCTGTTGTGATTTGTTGGGGGGAAAATGCCAGCAGAAGGGTTGCATTTGTTGAGTTTAACCCTTAAACGCTGTTGGCCGCTGAGCTGGGGACTGAAGGAAGACTGATTGTGATAGATCATTACATTTTTCAGCTTTCCTACCAAAAAAAATCCAAAAGATGATTATTATTCAGTACAGCATTTAGACCATCATAGGACACTAAAACCGGTATATTTGATGAAATTCTTAAGGGTAGGTTAGCAGCTCCTTAAAGGAAAAATCAACCCCAGAACACTGTTAAAAAACAGCTATTGGCAATGTTCCTTGTATTCCTGGGTCCATGTGTATTTTTCTTATTCCTGGCCAAAGTAAACAATGTGACGTCACTTTGAGATATTTCCAATGCAACTACGATGGCATTTGACATTTGAGCGGAAGCTTGAGGTGCCACGGTGCTTACCAAGACTAATATGGGGATGAGATGGGACTCTAACACATGGATTTCCTCTTGATGGGTTTGTCACTTGACATTACACAATCCTAGAAGGGAAAAAAATAAAAGCTATGTGAAACAGCAGGCAGTCCTTAGTTCCCATTCAGTGTTATCCACATATTGTCTACAGTGCTGTGAACCCCCTCGTCTTTGTGTCTGCTTCTTGTAAACACAGAACTGGACAAATAAAACAACAGGAAGTGTATGACAGAAAGCTCTGTTTGGTGTACGGTTTGATGTGTCATCACATTCGGTTTATGGATATTTCCCCCCTTGTTTTTGTTTTGAAATTGTGTAAACTTTTGTCAGAGATGTACACAGATAAGTGAGTGTTTGGATTGCCGCTTGTTTAGCCGTCCTAGCGTCTGTTATTGCAGCTATAATGACAAACAATAATAGCAAATAATATAATTTCCATGACTGGGCTAAACAGACAGGGATATTTGTGATGCTGACGTGCGAGCCCGGGCAGGACATGATGACGGTAGGTGAGATGGGACAGCTGAATGTGACAGATATTGCTCTACTTTGAGTTGAACCTCCACTACAATGAGATCATATTTGGTAACTGAAAGCACACGCAGACCCACTTTTATCCTCTTCCCATCATCCATCGCCTCTGCTCAGGTTTCATAAAATCTAGGTCGGTTGCCGTTTGTGATTTACCAATGAAGGCACCGCCTGAAAAAGGTAAAAACAATTATCCTCTCATTTTGGAGGCATATTTCTTTAAAATTGGACAGTCTGGGGATCTGTAATAAACCTAAGTGCTGGAATGAAGAAAAAGCTCCTTTTAAAGCTATCCACCTTGGGGAGCATGCCACTGGAAATCCTCTGGCTCTTTTTAATACATCAAAGCAGCAAATTAATCCTGAATACAACACATGTACAGGCAGGTAAATGAAGACAAAGCCACAGTGGACCTAGGCTACATGCCTCTTATTACAGACCCTTGATAAACTCTACCTCAAGCCTTACAAATGGCTTATTGGGAGGTGTGGGAGAAACTTATTCTTAATAAGCCTGTCACTTTACAAGGGAAGTGTAAGCAAGAGAAAAATGGTGGCTAAGAACACAAAGACAGTCTTTGTGCATACTGGTGGTAGTCTTCCCAAAACTGCTCCTTTTAATACTGGATCTGTGTTTTGGCAGTACGGGTCTCATGATTCATGTAGGTCACTGAACATCATATCTGCTCCAGTTAAATCCAGCTGAGGAGAATTTAAGGAGGAAAATCTCTTCGACTACACTTTGTTGCATTTGTTTTTGCCATAGAAGAAGAGTTTGAGACAAAGCATGCAAGGAGCAAGAAGGTTGATTCACTTTGTCTGGTGTTGCCAGAAAATATAAAGGATTCCAATAATTTTCCACTTAGCCTTGCAAGCAATACCAGCATAAATCTCCATAATTTCTCTCTGTTCTCATTGTGACTAAGCTCTTACTCATTGTCATGGCAAAGAGGAGCAGACCAAAAGTGTTGTGGAAGATTATGGTTTGGAGCAATGACTCAGGAGTGGCTGATGTTTAGCGCCAGGACGTCAGAATCATCAACAGGCTCCTAATTCCAGTTATTATTCCGTTTAAACTGTTGCATGATGGGAACAGCGCGGTCAGCATGTTGTCTAATAGGGGATGTGTAAACCACACATTATGCTACAACAAATGTGAAAAAGATTTTAGATCCTCTGTCTTTTTGGCAGCTCAGTCCCTTATAATGGTAAGGATAAATTCATTCAGCTTATTAAAAATGTGAGATAAAGATTTACTGCAGTACAAAAACAGCTACTAAGACATTTTAAAGCCGATGGGAAGGCAATTCCTTGACTGCTTTGTAAATGTGTAATTGCACTAACTGTAACAGTACTTTGTGGTACTGTGTGTCCTGAGACAGCTGGACTCACCAACGACGGCTGAACCTCATCACCAACTCCACCGCCAGCAGAGAAGAAGAAGTTAAGTTTACTAATGTCACGTTACATGATTTCTGGGTAATGAAGTTCTTCAAACCTTCTCTACCTGCCACTTGGGGCCGCCAAAGTGTGAAGGTGCCTGCAGCAGTGCAGCTGTAATATTGTAAGCATTGCGCATAACGTGTTGTGTAACTCACCATTCGGTCCATAACAACACCATCTGACCATAACAAGCAGCGCTGCCTCAGTATTTAGAAAATCTGAATCTGCAGGTTCATAAAGGTAAGGCTGTTAGGCGTTGTTGTTTTTTTCTAACCTGTTTTTAATAGCAAGGTGCCATTGTTTGTGTGATGTAGTTATTCAATTCAATTCAATTAAAGACTTCAAGAAAATGTTATTTATCCCACATGGGGCAATTTAAAGGACACATTTAAAGGTACAAACAAGATATGGAGTACACACATCACATAACAAAAAAAGGCAAGACAGGACAGGTTTCCAGATTAACAGTTGGCCATTTGCATACTTGTGCTGTTGAAGTGCAGAGTGCAGGCAGAGGTCAGCACTAAGATGCATATAGCAGAAATTATAATAGGCTACAATTGTCCAGTGTTGGAAACCTTATGATTCTTATTAAAAAATGTGGTATTTTTAAGGGGGACTGGACAGGGAGGTGCGACCTGACCTCAGCAAATGGTCAGCTCTGCCAGATGAGTTTTTGAGCAGTGTTTTATAATAGTGATTAACACTTTTTTTATTCATATTTGGTATATGATTCATAAGACGCTCACCTGTGATTTCATACATACAGTAGGCTACAATTCTAATATTTGAAACCAATTTTCCAGAGGCTTTAAGAGAGAGTGTGACAGGTCAAATTCTCTTCTGTGTTAATGTACAGGAGCATTCCGAGATGCATTTCCCTGCCGTTATTGACGCAGTTGTGTAACAGAGGTGACATATTTTGTTCCCTAAAGGCCCAGAATACAGTACAACGCCTCAGAGACGACTTCCTTCTGATAGCGAGCTCTGAAAGCTTCCTGTCACTTAGTGCAGTTTGACAGCATCATCACAGCGACCATTGATCTGTTTGCTTGCCTCTGCATTATTAAGATGACAATAGTGTGTGTGTGTGTGTGTGTGTGTATGTGTGTGTGTGTGTGAGTGTGTCCCGACTGTAATGCATGTCTCAGATCCATTATAACCCGATTAGATTCCCCTCTCCTGGAAGCGCTGCTCTGTGACAGAGAGCATAATCTTTAATGGAATTTGTGTGAAATTAAATTATACGAGCATCAATAAACATAACATAATTCAGAAGAGTAAATGGGCTTAATTTATTGGATGGGCAGGCGTAATGGCACCGGTGTGTATAGAATGAAGATGTCAGGGAGACAGGTTTAAAACAGCAGGGCAAAGGGGTTGGCAGATACATCATCAGTGTGTGTGTGTGTGTGTGTGTGTGTGTGTGCGTGTGTGTGTGTGACACTTTAAGTGAGTGAGAGAGAGTGAGAAAGATAAATGTTAACGATGGGGCATAGCAGGTTCTTCACTGTTCTTACTGTTATGTGTGTGCATGTGTGGGTGCATATGTGTGTGTGTGTGTGTGTGTGTGTGTGTGTGTGTGTGTGTGCGTGTGGGTGTGTGTGTGTGTGTGTGTGTGTGTGTGTGTGTTCAATATTCTGAGGCAGGAATTTGGAACAGCAGGAGACTGGCAGATTCTTCATCCACATGAGTGGGTAAAGAAAGTTCAACCTTTTATTAGAGAAGACTGTAATTTAATGGGCAGGGTGCACACATGGACTGAGAAAGCCAAGTAAGAGAGGGAGACAGAAGGTGGTGAGGGAGGGAGGGAGGAAGAGAGAGAGAGAGAGAGAGAGAGGAAGAGGGATGAAGACAAAGATTAAATTGAGAGACAGATGAAAACATAGCAAGAAAGCAATGGAGATGGAGAGGGAGTCAGACAGAAAAGGGGAAAAAAAGGATGAAAAGGCCAGGGTGAAAACATATTGAGGGATAGGGCAGGAAAGGAGGGGTTGGAGTGTGTGTGTGTGTGTGTGTTCGTGTGTGTGTGTGTGTGTGTGTGTGTGTTTGTGTGTGTGTGTGTGTGTGTGTGCACGCGTGTGTGGAGTGGCGCTTTGAAAGGAAGATTTGATGGAGTGGCTCTGCAGCTGTAACAGTCAAGTGTTTGATTGCCCGGGCGGGACTCACGCGAGGTTGTCATTTTGCGTCTTAACCTTTTCGGAGGAGCTTTTCTTTTTTTGGGTGGGAGGTTAATAATCAAAAATGATCTGCTTCACTAGAGCAGATAAATAGTGTCAAACACAGCTGGGACGGAGAGGGGCTGACTGGCCACCACAGAGCTAAATTGATGGTTGTAGCGAGAGAGGAGACGGGGAAAAAAGCCCCCTCGCTCTACTGTATGACATGAATAGACTTCTAGGTGTCGCATTTTTTTTCTGCTCTGTCGTTTTTGTGATGAGCCGCAGTCAGAAGCCAGGCGGCGCAGATGTAAAGTGTGTGTCGTGCGAGACGTGGGAACAGACTGCAGCTGAACTGATAGAGCGCCTTTACAGCGGCCTTTCCATTTACAATTTGAGAGGTTGACATTTTTATTTATTGTTTTTCTTTCTTTCCGCTGTCAGTCAGATTGGATGTATTTAAGGAATGTTCTCCACAGCGTTTGACTCTCTGCGTGAGGGATTATGTCATAGTCAGACTCCGTGTCACGCACGTACACACACAAACACACACACACACACACACACACGCACACACAATAAGACATAGAAAAAGGCACAAGCTGTTGAGGACATATGTCATTGTCACATTTTTTTTTCTCCTCCTCCCAGACGGCCTGACTGTTTTTGAAAGATATACTGTCTACAAAAGCCTCTTCTTCTTTATCCCATAAATCTGTTTGTGTGGCGGATAAAAGGAGATGGACTGAGAGGAAAAGAAAGCAACTCAGTTTACTTTATCATCTTTCACCCCCCCCGTGCCCCTCCACTCCCCCCACTCCCCAGATTTGTAGCCGTAATCGAGGATAACTTACAGTATAATCTTGTTTGTTCCTTTCTTAAGTGGAGCGATAACATCTCTCCGGATCATGAGTGGAACGGCGGGGCGTTGGGGAGGAGGAGGCGGGGGGGGGGGGGGGGGGGGGGGTCACGTCGGAGGAGGAGGAGGAGGGTGGGACTGGAGGGATGGGGAGGTGGGAAAGGGCGAAGGAATAGAGAGCTTGTTGCGTCGCCTTTCTTTATGTGGAAATCCTATTGCGCTGGCGTTTATGACCGGCTGCCCGGCTGCTTCCACTCCAGGATTTACTGCCTCCGGCCCCCTCACCCCGTCCCGTCCCCCCCCCACCACCCCCACCCCGACCCCCTCCCTCTCGTAATGTAAGCGCAAGCGTTATCGGGAGAAAGAGGGGAAGGACAGTAATAAATATCAGCGATATAAGGGGTCAGCAAAGGTCGATCGGCGAGGAAGATCCCCTGTCATAATTTGTTTAAGGACCTATATCCAATAGCTGTTTTGGGGATTGTCGATGGCCATTGAGTGTGTGTGTGTGTGTGTGTGTGTGTGTGTGTGTGTGTGGGGGGGGGGGGGGTGTAATGCAAACAGTTCATTATTCAGTGAAGTGAAATGGGCTTCTGTGCAGATCAGTCACAGCCACAGGAGCTCCCAGTATAACTGCCATATAAACTGGGATAAAAAAATATTCACTGGGAGCACCTCTGCTGTGATGATTGGTATTGTGTATAGTGTACTCCATTAGTACATGACTTACTGTAAGTAGTGAGTACCAGGAATGTAGTGGAGGGCCTGATGTAAATCTTTATAACGTAAATTCATAGTATACATCATAGTAAGTAGCATCAAACTGATTACATACGAATGAGGACAGGGGAAAAGCATAAATTAACACATGTGGTGGATGTTTACCTTATGATCGCTGACTGGAGGTCAGGGTTTACACACTTTTTTTATTTACCACTACATCACCATGAGTCCACTCCTTACTTTTCACACTGGGATTGTATTTCAGAAGTGGCACATTGTATTAATTGACAAATATAATACTGGCACAATTAATCAATACTTCCTTCACACCAGAACCACCAGCATCTACAAAGAATATGAAGAAAGTGACTTATGTGTGATAGGATTACTTTTTCTGTCATTTGTGATTTTTGGCCAATGAAAACTTTTCCCCTGTTTTTTTGTTTTACTGATATCAGATACTGTCAACACAATAATAACTATTCCCATCCATATCTTATATATTAGAGTTTGATGTTGTGTATTTCATTTGTAATGCATTTGTTGTGATATAGGATAATGTTCCTGGGCAGAAGTAATGACTGAAGCCGCATGGTTATTAAAGCCTGTTGTTTACGCCCTGCTTCCTGGGGGAGAAAGGCAGCTCTGATGCTTGCAGGAGATGCATATCCCTCATCAGGAGAGCTATAGAAATGTACGCCTTGTTAATTATTTAAAAGGCCGCGCAGGCTCAGAAGCTTTACCGATAAAATGGATGGGAGATGAGGGGTTGTTTGCTCACTGTCAGGCCAGAAATGCGATAAAGAGACCCTGGCCTTGTGTCTGCCAGCCTTTAGACTTTCTCAGCCAAACCTTCTCTCCGTTCAGGGTGTGGCTGATGGATGGTCCCGCATTTCCCAAGCTTGAGAGTCGCCCTCCACCTCTACCCCCGACCCCTCCCTGCCGCACCTCTCCCAACCCCCCACCTCCCCGCTCCCTGGACAGGTGGTACAAGTGTATATTTATTTATTTCCTTTAATACTCTTCTTTATCTCCCTCGTTGTTAGCAGGGCTGTGAGATTGATCAATATTTAATTTTCTGGGAGAGGGAGTGGGGAGGAATCGGGGCTGCAGTGACAGTCAGGAAACCTCTCTCCATAGAGCGGCTTCCTCATCCTTCCCTCCCTCATTTCTTGTCTCTTCCCGCTCCTCTATCTCCCCGACAACCTCTTTTTCACACCAGCTTCCTCTGTTAACCATTTTTTCCTCCTATGTTGAACTAAAGTACCCGTTAGTTTCGTCTGTTCCTCCCCCTAATAGAAAAAAAGGGCTGATGCTAACCTCTAATGTAATGAAGGATCATAAAGGGAGTTGCTGTGCCCTCCTGCAGGCCGGCCTTGCTGTGAACAGGGCCCTTTGATGACCTTTGACCCCATATGGTCGCAGCCCAGCGCTTGGATATGGCCTTTAATGACTGAGGAGTCTCATGAATGGATCATTTTTCACTCCGGAGACTGGGAGGTCTAGCCATTGGTATAAGCAGAGGAGAAGAGCACAGTAATGTATACAAGGGAGGAGGAAGGAAGACGGAGGAAAAAGAAAACAGTTTATGCGTCATTGTGTTTGTCTGTGTGTGTGTCTGTCTGCCGGCAGTCTTGGAGGATGCTGACACCTCCAAGTGCTAAAGCCACTCTGCACAACCCTAAAGTCGAAGTTGCATCGGTCAAAATAAAGGATGGGTGGAAGTGGAGCAAAAATACTGCATTGCTGTGGATGAAAATGAGCAAGGTGAGGCCTGGCTTTGCCGATAAAGCCCTGAGACAACTGCTTAGTCAGGTCCAACTAATCATGTCCCTTTGTCAATGTATTTGAAACGAGCGAATTGTTGTCAATGACATAAGCCATTACTGTCTTGACCCTAGAGCCCTCCTCAGGATAAATAACCCATAGATTTCATTTAAAACTGACAAGCATTTATATGTCAAATTCCCCGCTTTCCCTTTCTTTCTTTTTTTTTTTTTTCCCACAGAGAAGTTACACACTGGAAAGACTTGAAACCACACGCTATGTTTTATGTCAAATGGTTTTAAATGTTTTGATACAATCAGATTTGAAGCTCACTTTAGGCATCAAACGAGGCAAACACGTGTTGTGGAAAAGGAGGGCATTTTTTCCTCTCAGATGCCATTTTATTGAGGAATGTTAAATGGCTCTCCGCGGACTGAACACGCTCTCGCAGTTACTTAAAAAAAGATGAAGCATCCCCATTTTGCTTCTAGCTTTATCGGTGGCGTTGTACAGTAGATGATCATGAAAGGGAGCTGATAGTTTTGACTGCAGGCCATCCAGTCTCTCTCTCTCTCTCTCTCTCTCTCTCTCTCTCTCTAGATAGAGGGCAGTGCCACCACAGCTCTCATTATACCCCCCTTCCTGATAATCGCCACCAGAAGGAGCAGGAATTTCTCTCCACATGCTGGTGGTTTCTGGCTCGTTTCAACCTCTGCTTCCCATTGAGGGCAGAGGAATTTAAATTTTCATACACAGCGACGAGAAATTACTCTCACAAAGTTGTTCCTGTCTCAGAACGTCTGGCTCGCTTTGAAATATCCCCTCTAAAGACTTTGAAATCGCAGTGATAAAATGTTATCGGGAGAGCAAAAAAAAAAGAGAGAGCTATTCTTTTATAGGTCTCTCACTCTCTCTCTCTGTGAAGTGGCAGCAGCCAGTTTTAGCTCTTTCTATCTGTGATCCACATAGCTGACTAATAGTGTTGTGCAGCATGTGGTCTCTGGGGCTTCAGGCCAGGTGTTGGTGTTAATGCGGGAGCCCTCACAGCACCTGTTAGGGCCAGCCTCAGTCTAACAGCATCCACATAGACGTCTGGTCTGCTTGCCCTGCTTAACCAACATAAGTCACTCTAACTGAGGTAAAAATTTGCCGATTGTTACAGGAGAAGTTGCCGTTTGAAAACATTTTTTATTGAATCTGGTGGGAAGGTATTGACATTCTGTCATAATTACCATCACATGGTTTAATTTCCTCTCACAACATGAGCAACTAATTTAATTTCTCTCCGCCTGGAACAAAGTCAAGCGCTATGATATTCGGTGATATTATCATAGGCAGCAGGAAGGCCTAGTGGTTAGGGAGGTTGTGGTTCGATCCCCTATGCTGCCATACCTGCTGAAGTGTCCTTGAGCAAGACACTTACCTGCTGAAACATGGCTGCCCTAACCCGACCAGAGCGAACAAAGAGAATTTCCCCCTTGAGAGACAAATAAAGTATATCAAATAAAATCCAACTCAAGGCTTGACAACTTTCCCTCCGTCTCCTCTCTCAGGTGTCATTATGTAACCGTCAGCAGCCGCCACACACAGCTTTATAAGATGTTATGACCTCTTATTAAACAGTGGCACTTTAAAGTAGCCCTCTCCTCCTCGCCCCCTCACTCAGTGGTCCACAGAGGCCACGTTCTTGCCAGAGATTATCAAAGTTAACAGGATTTTAATGGGTCCAGGGAGACTGGTAAAGACCCTACCAGGGCCAGGTAATGCCGTTCCCCTGCTACCCCACTCGCTCCCTAATGCAGACAGGCTGCATATCCAAGCACCAGCTAAATAATAAACAGATGGCCGCTACCAAATATAGCCAGCTCCAGTCCGAACTACAAAGGGACCCCAAAATGAAATGATAGGGTATTAAAGGGGAGATACAATTTGCAGGTCAAAATGTAATGGTAACCTTTCGCTGTGCAAATTGAAAATTAACCTTTGGGGGTACTGAATCATTCACAGCTGATGTCGTACACGCACGGCAGGCGTCTCGCCGTGGCAGAAAAAGCTGTAGGGGGAAAGGGGAAAATCGGCGGTGATGAAGCCGGATCATATTTATGACTCTGGGGTTTTTCTCTCATTTGTCTCCCCTCTTCAAGACCTATCGCAGCCAAGAAAATCAGGCATGAGACGGAGCGCTGAGAGAGCGGAGAGCGTACACTGCCTCCGACTTCTCCGTCTGTCTCGTTCTCACATTTTATTTCCACCACATATTATTCTGGAGCAGTCGCTTTTCTGCCCCCTGACCGTAAATCAAGTCCCCTCTGTGTGGGCATCATATATGAACTAAATTTCCAGATGATTGTGTTTGCAAAAGGGTGTTTCAAAGAAAAACAAAATGCCACTCATTTTTCATAGAATTATGATTTCTGAAAAAAATGAGCCAAGGTCCACTGTATTTTTCCCCTGGATGAATGCATTTATACAAATAGGCTGGCCTCTTTTCAGTGTTCCTGGGGAATTAATCCACGCTCTAAACCCCCTCTGCAAGAAAAGGCTTATAATGCTAACCTTGTCATATTCAGCAGCTGTCAGCGAAATGGCCACTGTACCGGGCCAAGCTGGTAAAGTGGCCTATTCATTATCCTAATCTCATTAGTTAAGATCTGTTAAGTAGAGACCGGTTTTAATGCATGCTTTTCCCTTTTAATTATTGACCATAAATACATTGGAGTGCATTAGGGTCCTGGGGCGAAGAGCAGAGCGGCTCCTAATAGATTTGGGGACAAACACATTATCTAAATGTACATATCTACTAATCATGCATCAGCCATAGCCATGTGAGCGTCGTGACATCAATTGCAGTTTGACATTTGACCCCGGCTGTGGCCTCTCAGAGGTCCAGGCACACAGGGGTCTCAAATGCTGGCTGAAACAGAAAGGAAAAAAAAAAAACCTGACGTCATGATTGCAGTAAACCCAGGAACCCCCCTCCCCATTCCCTTCCCATAATGATTAAGACCGTATTGTTATTTCTGAATGCTAACAGATTATTTCTAAATTGCTCCACGGTTAATCATGTTACAGATTAAATCATTTGGGGATTAGTATTGAATACATGAATAAGCACTGTATGTCAGCCAGCATGCTGGTGATCTCATGTCGAGGAGAAACTGGTTCAGGGAAATGAGGGGAGAGAGAGAGAGAGAGAGAGAGAGAGAGAGAGAGAGAGAGAGAGAGAGAAAGGGGGGGGCTCTCACTCTCCTCTTTCTCTTTTTTGCTGTTTCTCTCTTGTTTTTACTTTTGCTTTTTCCTCTGTCTTGCACAAGCATCTCTCTCTCTCTCTCTCTCTCTCTCTCTCTCTCTCTCTCTCTCTCTCTCTCTAACACACACACAGACACACACACACTCATTCTCTCAGTGATGAGGGATAGAAGTGTGCTGTTTGCCACATAGAAGGGCTCTTTTACCGTTGTGAGAGGCTATTGTGTTAAACAAGAGCGAGGGCATGCCCCATGGAAGTATCATCCTGCCTGAGGCTCATCATAGCTTTGTGTTTGTGTGTGTGTGTGTGTGTGTGTGTGTGTGTGTGTGCATGTGTGTGTATGTTCACTTCAAATGTTGCAAACTGGCCTGATTGGAAGGATTTTAGAAATATAAATATTATAGAAATATAAATGCAATAACTGAAAATGTAACCACTCAAATATAATAACAATTTAGCAATGTCTTCATAAAACATATTTGATCATATATGTATATAAATAGAGGGATATTTGAATCCAATAATAGGGCCCCTTTAACTTCCAATCTTCAGGTGGTTGTGTGTTGAGTGTATCCCACCTACACTTGCCTGGTTAACCCTTTACCAACCGTTTTTTACAGTTTACACTTTAGACTGACATAAAACGTAAGGACATAAAGTCCTAGTATACTTCATAGTAAGTAGTATCCAACTGGTGTGCATTATGTGAGGATAGAGTATTTTAAGGAGAAAAAAAATAGCATAAATTGATGCTTTTCTGAAAATATAATTGAATTTTGTCCATATTGGTGGTTGTTACTGGAGATCAGAGTTTACCCACCTTTTTATTCACCACTACACCACTGCAGCATCAGGCTATACAGCAGCTGTTGAACCCCACAGGACAAGCCTCCTCTGTCTCCATATCCTGTTAGAGAAACACAGAATAAGGACTATTGTCTTGCCCAACAACTATCCACAATAGCACACAGTGTGTTTGTGTGTGAAATAAGAGCCTCAGGGTTACTTAGCATAAACGACTGGCTATGGCAAAGTCACCAGCAGAGTGAGAGCTTGTGTGTGTGTGTGTGTGTGTGTGTGTGTGTGTGTGTGTGTAGTAGTAGTAGTGCACGTGTACAATGCATGCAATGTGTATTTCTGTGCGTGCGTAATTGTAGGTCCATATCAGTATTATTCTCCATATGAGGTATATTTGCATGTTTGTTTGCAAGCATTGACAATGACATTGTAATATTCATGTATAATTAACTGAGGCAGAAACTGTCATAACATCTACTTGCCTTAATGGGAGCCGATCGTAACAGCCATCATAGCTCTGTGACAGCTTCTCCAACATGCCACTGGTGTTGGGTGAAACACTTGTATCTCCAAAATGTCAACATTTTAGTAACTAAGAAAGCAGCCTTGTTTTTAGCTTGATGATCATTGCTGTTTTTTAGTTTATCTAATGGTTTATGAAGGGGTTCAATAAGCCCAAGGCATGACAAATTTTCTCAACCCGTAGAAAAGCTTGTATTCCTTCAGTTGAAGTTAAAACATGAAAATCGCCAAAATTGGAAGTTACAGTACAAGGCGTTCACGTGTCAACAGCAATATGCTTCTGCAGTCTGGTTTAATAACACACTTCCAGTATATGTGTCTGTGTTTGATAAGCTGCTAAAAGGATTATGAGTTTTCAACATCATTGTACATGGAGGTCTCTCATTGAAATTACGCACTGTGCATGCAAAAATAATTACCACCTTTGTCTGGAGCTAAATACAGGTGATGCATTCGCAGGTTTTACTTTTAATCTGCTTAATTACTGTATTACAATGTGTGTGTGTGTGTGTGTGTGTGTGTGATGTGTCTAATTCCCTTCTTCTCCAGTCTAACAACCTACAGTGTCTCCCTGCTTCATCATTATCAGGCCGCTCCATACATTAGGGTCTAATTCAGCTCAGGCAATTATTGCAGGGCTAACATGTATGAGAGGCAGGTCATAACAGTCATACTGTATCGGCCATATTAGTGAGTCAATAAGAGCCCAGGGCAAGTTTATTTAATTACAGGAGTAGCCTGATTAGACTGCTTTCCCTGGAGTAAATATGGGCTAGATGTCATAATCATAACAATGGTGTTAATGATGAACAGGTCAAGGTAATATCCTCTGCTCTGTGTGTATGTGTGTGTGTGTGTGTGTGTGTGTGTATTGCAGCTTGTCAATGTTAATTACTGTGCTGAATTATTGTGTTTTGATGTGTGTTCATGCTCTGTGCCAGAGGTGTTGATTTCAGTAGTGCAAAGTGCAAAAGAAATTGTTTTTTGTAAGCAGTAAAAACAACTGCGGTGTACTCTAAATTTGTGGATAGGATAACACAGTTGTTTTTGAATGGAAAATATGTGTCAGTTATGTTGCGGTTGACAGGTGACAGTAGACACACGCATGGTTAAATAGCGGCCTGGAGCTCAGATATTCATATCTCCAGAAAGCATGCTGGGAAAAAAAAATGAAATGACTTGTCCTCTGTCATGTCCATAGACTTAATGAACTAACACAATCAAAGCAAACTTGACATTTAGTCATTTTCTTAAAATAAATAAATTAAAAAAAGGTTAATGTTTGTGTTGTCTTTTTTTAAATTAAGGAATACACCCCAAACCTAGCATCTATCTCAAAGGAAGATAATTAATTTGGACATGTTATTTAGATATAATTTACATATAAATGTGTTTTGTGTTAAAAATAAATAAATAACACAAATACACCATGGTGATAAATGACACCCTCAAGACTACAATTTACAATTAAAATGTTAAAGGTACTGATTATATTCAAGAACAATTTCTTCTTGACCTTTTTAGCTCAGAGAGCATTTTGACAACGCTTGCCTCCGCTGGCTGCTGCTCTGACTTTGTCATAGTTCACATGCACCTACAGTACAATTTACTAGACTTTTAGGTAACACTTCACTTGAAGCGGAGTTCAAAAGGCCACATAAGGCATCATAAGCACATTATAAGCACATTGTGAGTGATAATTATAATAATTAGAGCATGGTATAATAAACACAATGTGCAAAAAATGTAGGGAATTGAACATTTTATGAGGCAATTGCATAGTTAATGACATGCTGTTAAACTGAATGTAATTTTCTTATGTTTGTCTGATGATTGTATTGTAACAAAGGTTTATCTATGCTTCTAATGGGAATATAATCACAAGGCACTTCAAGTAATATGTTTGCAACTTCCTTGTTTTTATATTAAATCATCCCATGTGTATACTGTAAAACCAAAGGACTAATTCCAGCATGAATGTTCTTTTTAATGATTTTCCACATTATATATAAGCCAAACTCCTATATAACTCACTTTGGTCGGTCCAAGCATGAGTTGCCTGCACATGCGAGTGTGGATATGGACTGCTGCCATCATGATCCTGTTGCAAACACACTGTAGCTTAGAGAGGAAGATATGTCATCCCTTATCCACATGGTGGCAGCAAAGTGATAGACGTGTGTGAGTCTGCATGTGCTCACATACTCTGTGAGTGTGTGTGTGTGTGTGTGTGTACGTGTGCATGCACATGTGTATGCCATCACATGTTTGACAGCGTTGATCTGACCCGTGCTAATGAACGCCGCCGACGTCGCTGACACAGACTGACACCAGGACAAGAAAAAGACCCTCTTCTCTCCAACGCCTCCATTTATGGGCCTTTAAATAGCCCCACGTAGCCTGCTGCATGTTTATTAGTCATGTATCAGACCAGCGGCTGATGGACACGGATGCTCATTACCAGTTAGTGTTGCTTCAGAAGAGACCAATCTGCGCCCTGTGAGGGTCGTCACTCAGGAGCAAACAGGCCTGATAAAGATGGAACATGAACTTGAATAGGAAATGTTGCACCGTATAGGGAACTAAAAGAAAAGGGAGCTTTCAGTGAAAAAAAAAAAAAATCCCCAAATGTTCCTCATCAGATCATTCTGCATGCAGCATAATAGGTATATTGTGCTAACAGTACAGAATGTTCCCTTGAGAGTTTTGACTGTCAAATAATAATGTCCCTGTCCTTTCTTTTACCCTCTTCTCCAGGTATTTTCTCAGTAGGTTGGGTTACCTTACATCTGCATAAGTACCACACATCTTTTTTTTTTTTTTTTTTCATATATTGAGTTATCTGATATTTTGGCAATTGCGCAACGTGACACACGCAGGCCTGAGAGGCAGACCTGCACCCCCTCTTCCCTTCCATGCATGACATCACCATGTCTGCTTTTAATTAAAAGACACGAAATGGCAGTACGGGAAATATGAGCAAAATATTTGAATTTCAATCACTATCACGTTTCCCTTATTTCACACAGACTGCATCCGTGGAATGTGCCATACTCCCGCATACCCAACGATGGGATCAGTCACTGAGCATTAGGAGCAGGAGCAGAGGGGAGAGGAGAGGGCTGTGGAGTTAATGCAGGGACTGAGGAAATACAGTACGGTCTTTCTATACCAGGTGCTTTTTATATAGGAGGGTTTGGTGCGGAGTAATGGTGACGCTTTCACTTGACGGACCTCATGAGCCTCTACGGCGTCTGTATCATCCGCAGTACATCAGTAAAGCTTTGAGGTGAAGAGTGGAAATACAGGCACAGAGAAAGAAAGTGACATAGAGACAGAGCAAATCCTGCAGAAACTAAATATGTACAGCTAAAAGTCAATACACTGAAAAATAATTGTGGCTCAGTAAATGCTTCTTCAAAATAAACTCGCTCACTCAACAGATAATGTTGTGTGCTGTCCACCAGATGGTGCAAGTCTCCATAACTAAAATTCACTGCTTCTTTTTGTACTTGTTGTCATCCTTGGGCACAAATTGGGTCATTCCTTTCTATGTGACTGGTATGCAACATATATTTATGAGACTAACCAAGTAAAGTTAGATCAAAGTCACCTTTATTCACCTTTCAGCCCTAACAAGAAATCACTTCAATACTGCTATAATACTCCTATAGGGACTTAAAATGTGTTTGTAGTACTCAATAGTAAGTTAATTGTCATCTTGTCATATTTTATGGTATTTTTGTATCTCTGATATTCCTATAATATTCCTATTGGGAATTTCTATATGTATAGTTTTGCTGTGATGTAACACATCCATCTAAATTAATCATTGGATTAGTTCTTTTTCCATAAGGGAATGCTTTACATATTTATAGGAAATAGAATTATGAGAGGTTTTTTATTGGGTTTATTTCACTAGTCTGGTTACTTTGCTCACAGTAGTGCAGTAACGTCTGTGTGTAGAAAGTTTTAGTAGTAGTCAGTCTTCATGCAATACATTATTGGACCAGCAGATGGCAGCAATGACACGTGAACCAGGGACACCATTTCATATTTTCAAGATAGGAGTTTTCTAATTCACTATCAATCATGAGTAATTTTTTCTTGGTGTTAAAACTTACCACAAGAGGATATTGTTCATCCAGGAAAAAAAAATGTGTCTGTCTATAAAGGTCATTTTGTCAGATTTGGCAAGCGGGAGCAAGCCAGGCACACTGCCTCACTGCATTTCTTCCTTTCTCAAGTTGTCTGCTGTTTGGAGTGTCAATGACTCGTGGTCCATGTGTTTTGCAGCTGAAGAGAGACATTATGCTCCCCTAATACCCCCATCCAGTCCCTGCACCCCCTTCTGTAAAGCAGAGGCCAGGGTGGGTTATATCAACCAGTGCCCCGAACTGACTGAGGGAACTTTAATTAGCCTTGTTTGATTTCAGTCAGCCATCCAGACTCCCAGTACTTTCCATCTGCTCACATCTGACCTGCTTTTCTTTACAGCTCTCTTCTGGTTGCTTCACACTCTCCTAACCATGCCAGGATGGTGTATTGTCACGTTGCTTCCTCAGATTAAAAGTCTGAGACCACGGCATCTGTAAAGTGATACCCTTGACTCGCAGATATAATAGCACATCTTGAGTCTTATCATCTGCTATTTCTAGAGTTTATCACCTTGGTCCAGACTATAGGCCTATAGATAGCTCCTTTGACTTTGCAAACATACCATTTTCAATTTGTCATAATACTCTATGACAGTCTGGTCAATGGGAAAATATGATGATTTTCAATGGCAGAGGAACTGATGAATGTAGAAGCCATTCATTGTCTATGAGAAGTGAGTAACAGCGTGCACACAGAATGGCGGGATCGGTGGCGATGCGAACCAGGCCTGTGATGCGACGAGCAAAAGTTAAAAAGGATAATATTATGCAAATGAACATGATGGTCGTTGTGTAAGAGCCAATCACATATGGGCAAAAATCATCTCAAATTCTCCCGGTCGTAAAATTTTTGTTCCTTTACATAGCCCATCTCTGTCAGCTTAAAAAGATCTTGACAAACGCAGTAATGGTGCGTAACATTATTGGAAGTAGCATAACACATTTTAGCTGCTAACTGTAGCTCCGGTACGCTAAACAAGTAATATTAGCTTGCTAGCTAACTAGTTTACACCCACAAGCAACAACATTTGATAGAGCAAAGCAACGCAAAGCGAAGTGGTCACGCTTTGTCTGCATATACAGGTGGGACAAGGAGGAACTCTCTGTCTAACATGGGACTATAGGAGCCAGCTCCCTCTGAAACCACATCATGGAGCCATATCCAGTATAATAACCTATTTGCTGAGGGAGTTTCATAGCTGTCTGGACACTCTGAAAAAGCCACCATGGCAGTCAGTCTGCCCTCGGTACCTAATATGAGGCTAGGACACAGATCTGGTTCATGTGATGATATGTAAATACTTTCAGGGATATTTTTCCACCTTAAGGGTCTTGGGGCCCTGAAAAGCACACAAGGAGGCACACACACACACACACACACCGACACACGCAGACACAGTACTAATGTGTTCCGACGAGAGACCGATCTAGAGCCCGACTAATGCGAAAGTGGGAAATCTCATTCGTCTGGAGGTCTCCTCCTCACTCATGGCCTGGCATGGCTTTCTGGGAAGTGTGGAAAGCCGAAGCATTGAGTCACTGTAGACGCTGGGTCAGGGTGGTTTGAGACTGTTGGAGGAGAATTATGTCGGAGGGGCCAGTATGGAGCGTGTGTCTATTCTCAGTCTGGCTATCAGGGATTCCCTCTGACAAGACCTGAGCCTTATTTTCTTATGGTGGGGGGGATGCACGGGGAGGAAAGCGGCGTGCGTGAAGGTGACGATGTGTGGAATTATATTGTCCAGACGTATTTACACATACAACCACAATTGCATGAGTAGAGAGCACCATAAAAGTTGGCAAGAAACCCTTTCTCGACATGTGTGTGCTGTGCACGCGTTTTCGGGTGCACACGTGTGTATTTCTCGGCATGCCTGTGTATTTTTCTTTGGCAGCGTTGCGGCTCCTGATCTCCCTTTACTGGAGGATGATTATGGGCCCAGGCGGTTTCCCAGAAGCCCTCGCAGTTACGTAGGTAGTGGCAAGGTTGTGACACATGGGAGCTGCTGAGTAACACTGCCTCCTGCTGCCAGGACTGACAAGCTAACAAACCATGAAGGCATGCAGACTTTCACAACCTCTTACCCAACCTGATTTTTCACTGGGGGGAGATGTGTCATAATCCCAAATGCATGCATGTAGGTCGAGTATACAGTATGGCATTGTAACACCAGATGCTCCTGTAAAAATGATACCATATGTGACGTCAGCACTGTTAGTTAATGTTGAGTAATCCACCATACTGCACATGTGCGGAGATGGTGAATAGAGTGGTGTTATTTCAGATTAAACTAAACTTTGTATTGGTTTAGGGATGTTATGAATGTATCAAGTAACGCAATGCTTTGGCTAAATCAAACAAGTGTCATACTGTATAGCGCTATTATTAATCTTTGTGTACACACAAATGGCTTCAATTTCAGCCAAGCCCTGTTGGGAAACACCACAGGATGCTTTGTGTTACCAGCACTAAAACACACAACTTCTGGATGTCATGTCAATAAAAACGCCCAGTGCCAAGCAGATGGGCACGCAATTCCTCCCTGCCCATTGAAGGCCAGTGCGGCTGGGGCTAATCCTTGATACACTCGCTTGCTTGTACAGGAGAGAAGGGGAGTATCCTGTTTATTCTCTGAATACACAGATATGTGTGTGCTATGCTTCACCGCAGCTCTTTCCTGGCCGTTTCTGCAGCACAATCCACATCAGACTCTTGATTTTCAGACATTGTTCAGTGTTTACTTATTGGAGAAGAACTGGAGTTCATGAATCATCACATTTGGAGTCACTCTGCAAGAAAATATGACAATGTTTTACTGAAAATGCTGATTTGCACTGCGGGTAGCAAATATGACTGTAACATTGGCAGTCTCATTCAACTTAGAAAAACCCAAAAATGAATCCCAGAGCCCAACAGTCGTTCGCTGTTGAATACTAAATGGTAATTTGTAAATTGAGACTATTACTTATTGAATTTGTGCTATTACAATATGCCATGCTCACTAAGAGACGCAGGCTAAGAGAGTTGCTGCTAACTTATCAGCAGGGGCAGCAGCCAATTTTCCTACTTCAGTATGTTTCCTGGAGAGGGGTCCCTCATTACACGATTATACTATTTGGTTTCAGTGTAGTGGGTCCAAACTGCAGCATCAGGGTATTCCTCCTGATTGGGATCACTGTCTGAGGTCGGGAACACCGCTGTCGGATTCTAGTGAAAAACACACTAACAGATCAGGTTTCCAGAGGCTGGGTAGAAGCTCCTGGCTGCAGGGTGGAAGGGAAAGACTTCAGATGGATCCACAGCCGGGCAGGACGCTCTCTCCCTGTGGACGGATATCTTTCAGCAGCACTTGATTATGTCTGGTTGGATCTCACAGTGTTTTAATCGCATAGGTTGGACTGAGAGAAAAGGAACACGGTTTTTCTTGATTCAATGTTAAACTCTGTGTGTGTGTGTGTGTGTGTGTGTGTGTGTGTGTGTGTGTGTGTGTGTGCGAAAATATAATACACACATGTTTGTGAGTCTGAGTTAATGGAATTCAGCAACCTGTGAGTCACACTGACCTGGTGAGAAGCTCATCCGGACACAGACATCTCAGTGTGTGTACATATATGTGGAATTATACTTTGTGTGTGTGTGTGTGTGTTTGCGCACATCTGTGTCTCCTGTACTTATAACCTTACATGTGTTTTAAATATGTGTGTGTGGCTGCTGTTAAATCTTGTAGAGGCCTTAAAAAGCAGAACACAACTTGATGTAAACCTGACATTGGTGCTATCAGTAATGTGAAGGAGACCAGGTCAAGCCTCGGTCTCAGCAGAGCTGTCCAACACTTGAGGATCACACTATGCGGCTTATGCCTCATGTGATACATGCTCGCCCTAGTCGTATCAGAGCCAGATGGGGGGGGCTGACTAACAACACAGTGTGAATCAGAGTGCGTTTTGCCATCGTTTTCATGAGTTGGCCAACAGAGCTTCAACCAAACCATGTTAATAATACAAATAATAGTCATGACTTTATTTATATAGCGCTTTTTAGGACAACTTGTTTCACAAATCAAGACAAACCAAAGGTTATGGTGAGGGCAATATGGGCAATGATGTAGTGGTAAATAAAAAGGTGGGTAAAGCAGACAGTGATCATCATAAGGAAGGCAACCACATATATGAACTGATTAAAAATGTATTCTATTTTCACAAATTCCTTAAAAGACCATATCCTCTTTTGACTTGCACCAGTTTGACACAATGTCGATTTGTTTACATTCATAATTTCCCTTGTACAGACATAGAGCATGTTGTTAGGCCCTAATGACTATGTTGAATAAATGTATTACTTTCAAAGACATTCAGAAAATCATTTCATTTGATTGACGGCTTAAATTGCAGGCCATTCAGGTAACCACCAGCTACTTCACCCATCAGCACATCATTTACTAGAATTTCCAGCTCAATATAAAAAACATAGCTAGACTAGCTAGCAAGCTAATGTACCAGTTGAGTAAGAAGAATGCTACATCCGCATTGGTGCAAAATTCCCTCCCTCTCCAGACAATATTGTGTAGTATGTCACCTCTGTGCTCGTGGCGTGCTCGTACGTCCTTGTGCGTGTGCTTGAAAACCATGTGATGTGTTTATGTTGTTGTACGGGGATCTACTTTGCTCACTAGCGCCAATAGTGGCCAAAAACTCTGCTGTTCATCTTTAAGGAGAGGAGGTGGTTAAACTGAGTTAATCGGTTGTACCCTGGGCTTGTCCCTGGGATAAGATTATACCAACAAGTCAATATAGTGGAACAATAATAATATTTTTATTTGTGTAGCATGTTTCTAAGACACAGTTCACAAAATGATTCAGTTTCATGGCACTAATCACTTTTCTCTATCATCTAAGCTTAGAGGGGGCATTACTTTTGCCCACACGTCAAAAACATGTACTGCAAACATGAAAGCATAAAGCATCCCACCCATATGCTGACCCGGTAACCTTGCAACCCCCCGAGTCACACCAGTAAAAAAAAAAAAATCCCTCCCTACTGGACGGCTGCCATGGTTTCCAAGCAACTCACACAAACAGCAGGAAACAGATGAGGGGATCCCGTCACAGGGGCCGTGAAAAAGGAAGGCATTGACTAGAGACAGGAAAACGAGAGAAAAAAAAAAAAAGAAGAAGAAGGAGGGGGTCGGTCCTCCAATTCACCAGGCTTGCCCCCTCCTTCCCTCACCACCCCTTCCTCCACATAAATGTCTAGCCTGTGCTGCTTCTCTTTAAAATATTTTCTCATCCAGATCGACTCTATCTTAAACCACTGTGTGACTTGCTGTTGTACTGTAAAGCCAGGATCAAGCTATTTTTAATCGTTTTATGACATGCCAATACCAACACAAGGGCAGGTCATGGAATCACAACACCAACAGTGGAAGTGACCTGCCTGACGTTCGCTCTGCGTCTGTCAATGAAAGGCCCGGTAAATTATACCATTGCAGCAGCAGTGAAGGGCGCTAACTTGAATTGACATCTTCCTCCCCGTCTGTCAGTTGTCACACTTGTAGATTCCACGAAGGATATACTTATATTGCTTATGTTGGACTTGAACTATAGCCGTAAAGAATGCAACACAATAACTTGACAGATGGGATCCTGTTTCAACTTGTCCCTGAAAATATTGTGCTGTACGAGTGCCCTACTTTGCCTCCTGCTCGTCTACTCTGTCTGCTATATGACAAAGTTACAGAGGGTGCAAACACAAGCTGCCCCTATGATATTTGAAACAACACATTGGCATTTTTAGGGGATCTAAAACTGATCAGACAGATGCATCATTTTGTGGGACAGTGCATCCAATCTCTAGTTCAGCATTGGAGACAACCCAGCCAGGAAATTTCAGGATGAAACAAGGCAACAGTGAACATGTCGTACCCCATGAATGATGCAGTCTGCAGTCCCCCTCTGGGCCAATCAGGAACAAATATGTCACCTTGTGGAACAGGAATAATTGAAATGGAGCTGTCACTCAGAGGACTGGACCACTATGTATTTATTCATGCAATCATTCACAGATTACAAGAAAATACAAAAGAATTTGATACTACACGTTTCTACAAGTGTTCTGGGAAAACTAAGGAAATGCAGGATAGCTTATCGTGTGGTTTACATCTGTCTTCAAATAAATCAGATTTATCAAATCTGCAAGATAACCAAAAAAAAAGCCCTCAGGGAAAAAGTTTTTCAGGAAAGTCAAAATTGGAAAATCCAATATGGTGTACGATGATGTCCTGGATTATGTCCTGGAATATGTCTTGGAGACATATTTGTAGAGCAAGGACGGCTGGATATGTGCACCAAATATCATGTCATTCCAACTTTCAGACAGGGAGATATGACTGGTCATTAAAGTGTTTTATTTTGACCTGCAATTGTAGCGCCACCCTTGGACTAATCAGTGTAATTTTTGAAAAAGGCAAAACGCAGCGGTGAGATGCATCATTTCTGCAAGTTTCATCAAAATACAATCAGCAGTGTCTGAGATATTGCACATGTTAAACAGATGACAGAATGAATGAATGAATGAATGACTGAATGAACAAATGAATGAATGAATGATGTAGCGCCCCCCTTGTGCCGATCAGAGTCATTTTAAAAAAGCTGTAATGCAGTAGTGAGATGCATCATTCCCCCAAGATTTCATTGTGGATGACAATCATGGCTCGATATTAGAGACCATAATCTCTGTGCATTTAGGATTTAGGCTAAATGTCTTGTGTTATTTTGGTAAAATACAATACAATATAAAAATAAAATACAATACAAATAGCCTACAATACAATACAAATCTCCTTTCCTGTCATCTCCCAGTTAGAGAAAATAGCTATGGAAACCTGGCTGCATGTGACAAATGGAGCCGAGTGTCAAAGAGGAAAATCATCTTTCAATATTTAGTCTCCAATATGCTTCAAGACACAGAGAGATTGAGCTTGGATTTGTGAGTGACCCTTTCACATCCGCATAACCAGGACCCTGGCTGTGCTGGACCATATAAAGGCGTTTTAATGTACTGCAGCCAAGCTGGAGAGCCCTGCAGTAAAAATGGCCTTGGCATATATGCCTGGGTTTAAATCATTGTAATGGACCTGGATGTGACAGTCATAGGCTAGAAAAATGAAACCATCCACCCTTATAATCCCATAACCATTACTGGGATTTGCAACAAAACTGAACGAATACACATTTCAGTAGAGGAGAAAAAACAGCGCTTATATAATATCGCTTTGTCTGAAACTGACATTATGGTCTTCCTCGGATATCTCGCCTGAATAATTGTCTGTGTTAGAAGTGATGTTGGAAAATTGTCTCATAGGCCATATGTCTTTGACCTTAAAGACTGTTATTGGCCACAAGTTTTGGATTAGATACACATGTGGATAAGATACAGCACCCATGTTGGAGCTCTTATCACAACTTTAGTGCGCACTGTCAGCAAAACCAGTTGCAGAGAAAACAATAATGCCAGAGTGTAGCAAAAGGCCATTAGGAGAAAATCATAATGTGCAAATGATTTAACCCCGTGGAGTTGCACTTATTGTATATGATAATAAACAACCTACTATCATATTTTTTATGAATATTGTTTCCCTCATACATCCATAGAAACAAATGAAAAATCTCTTTGTTGATAAGTTGACATGTTGACATTATTCTGGGTGGTATTTTTAATAGCTTTCTGTGAATTTCTAAGTGAGTTTTGTCTTTTTTTTATCTTTAGGGCTTCTGAGCACCTATTCAGTCACTTTATAAGATACACTTGTAGCTGAGTTTGTACTGAACAAAAAGGTATCAGCATTAAGGGGTTAGCAATAGTTTTTACGTGTTAAAGTGCCAGTATGTACACCTAAATCACATTTTAGCCCATTTAGGACTAATCTTGTATAACAATAATTTCTATCTCTAGCATATCATGTAAACAACTGTGACAATGTACCAGCCCATCCAGTGTTTCTTCCCTATTTTATAACAGCGCTGCAGAGTCAATCTTAGTCAATGGCCGTGTGACGATGACAACCCCGCTCCTTCAGTTTACGAGCCAGACGTGCACATTACTTCCTATTCATAAGAGGAATCTCTGAAAAAAGCCAGTAGCTAAACATACAGCAGTGTCCAGACATGCCTAAGATAGCTCCAAGCAGTTCTCCATTGCGAGCGGTGAAGTATAGTATGCACCTCCGTGGGCCTACATACTAACACGGGAAAAGGAGAAGTGGGGAAATGTGTACAATCCTGGTCGTGCGTGAGCGCCACAGTCATGTTGACGGACGGAACTGGCCGCAGCCATTCACAACTTAATTGTATTAACCACAGACTTCTCCATTTAGCACCGTCACCAGTCATTTCAGACACAAATCCAGAGAGAGGGCTGGCAGTCGGCGCTGCAGCTGCAGTAACTGCTGCTGATGCCGCAGGGTTAAACACACGGTGTAGCTGAGTAATAAACTTCTACTTGTATCAACAGCATGCACGCAGATGAGTGTTTACAGCTATTAAAAGTTGTCTGATTCAAGCTACGGTGCACAGCAAGTCTACTATAAGTCTTCGGAGAAAATAGATAATAATAGTGCAGGGAGTGCAGGGTGCCACTGTATACGTTTCCCCGGATATGTCAAACACGAATTATATGTTGTAAAAGGAGAGGATTAACTGTGCAGCTTTGAGGGGAGAGCTTGGGTTTGCAGCCTTGAATTTTATGTATCGCACTGATTCACCCAGAGTTAGTTACCCTTCTCTGGGTGTACATGTCTTGTTAGAGTCCCTGTCCATTTTAATATCTGCCTCAAGCAATTTTTCCCCTATTGGTAGCATTCCTGATGTCTAGACAAACAAATATGACAGGACTAAGCCCACTGCTCTCTCAGTTGGGCAACCTTAGATGTGATTATTTATACCTGTCAACTTTTAGTCCATGTTTTATGCGCAGATTTTTTATGGAGAGTTCTAAGAAACGGTCTCTCCCCATGCCAAGACGTAGCCCGACTCCCGGGCCAAACCACTGGTAGTAAACATGATAGAAACTGTGGCAGTACTCATACTGCAATACCCACTCTTATCATTTATACATATCGTCAGCACCCTTGGCAAAGATTTCCAATTCTTTGACAGTGATGCACCACAGTAAAGTTGTGTACTAAGAGCAGAAAAACTCTTAGTTTCATAAAACCGGAGTGTTGAAATCTGCACCAGACACTCCTGATGTAGAAGTTGACACTTATTGATGTGTGTGTGTGTGTGTGTGTGTGTGTGTGTGTGTGTGTGTGTGTGTGTGTGTGTGTGTGCCTATCAGCATTCAAAATGAATAGCCTTGCTTTCAGGAATGACCAAATAAAGAGATAGAGCAAAAGAAGCCGCAGCAGCATCAATCCCGTCCCCGTAAATGTTGAAGCAGCGAGCGTCTGTTTACAAGACACAAGCAATAATCGTTTTCTATGAAACACACAAGCGAAGAGCAGGCCAATCGTAAATCTGAGCGCAAGACACACTGCGTCGCTAATGCTCTCCGCAGACGTGTTGTGGCTGCTCAGTGTGTGCGGTGTCATTGGGCCAGATGTAGTAGCGCCATAAATTACATCTTCTCTGGAAATGTATCATTATAGTGAAATGAAGCCGGCGACCTATGAATTGTGAATTGACTCTGTTTACACCCTGTTTAGAGCGTAAACTCTACTGAGGATATGAACATAATTACACAAAGTCAGAAAAACCCAAAGCCAGACATAAACATTGATGCTGAAATTAGATGCTGTAAAAGAAAATGATACAATGCCAAATGATGAGATGGCTTGTTACTACTAATAGCATGAGTACACTAAGACTAGTGTAAGTTAAAGCTGCAACTTTGCACATTAGCGGCTCCAATGGGCAGCGAGAGGTAACTGTTGGAAAACATTAAATACCCAGAAATCCTGTAAGGTGACATCAGTAAACTGCACACAGCATGCTCATGTTTATCTACCTGGCTGGTCTGTGACACTTTATACCAAACGTTCCCAAAGGGACAAGAGAGGCAAACATCTAATGTTGGTGAGTCCAGCTTTCTTTGGACGGAGCGCTGCTCACTGCTGTTTAGGAGAGTTTGTATTTTGCTCTTAAGTTGTAGGTGGAGAAGTGACCATGACGCAAATAGGACAAATATACAGGGTCTTTAGAGGGGGGCGCATGCTCTTCTCTGTTGCAGCCCAACTTTATGATTTAGGCTTTTAAGACAGCTGTATTTTTACGTAAAAAAATTGCCTAGCGCAGCTTTAAACGTGTCTGAGGATATGAACCTAATCACACTGCTGAACCAAGTCAGAAAGACCCCAAAGCCAGACACAAACATCAGTGCTGAAAGTGAATGCCGTAAAGAAAAATGATACAATGCCCACTGATGAGAGATGGTATGGTTACTAAATGCATGAGTACATTATGAGTAGCATAAGTTAACACCATCAGGTTTTGAGATTCGGCAGATCTTCTCTCGTGAAGCACGGACTGCTTAATGACCTGACGGCTATAATGTCAGTCGCTGTAGAGAGTTGGTATGAAATGCTCTGACTATTGTTGACAGACACTGACCTAATGGTACTTTACTCAATAACACAGAATCCATCAAGATAAGCCTTCAGACTCCCATTGAACAAGACCATGCCACACCGCAGGGTTTTAAGTTGTTCACAAGTAGTGAGGGCCCATCCCATTGAGACTGCCAATCAGTTATGCAGCTACTTTTTTCCTACCACTGGTTTGTACCATAATTCATCTTCTAAAGTATGTGATGCTGCTTTTTCATCTCTGAGCTCACAGACGTACATCAGCCAAGCCGCAGCCGACGCCAGAGAGCTACTGTAGGCAAAGAAAACACAGCGTACTATTACTTTCCCCCATGCAGTCTGCTTACGCTTGCCCCACTGCCTGCCCCCGAAAAGGCAGTCTGCTTCTGATTATGTGTGATCATCCTCGATGCTTAGACTTGCCAGCTACATTTCAGACTCACGGGAGCACTTTTTTTTGCTTGAAATCTGGCCCTCATTCAAAAGGAATTACACTGTAGATTATCTAAACTGTCACTAATTGTGCTCTCCATGGGAGCCACCAGCATACAGCAATATTTCTGCTTTCCCAAAATACTGGCTATATTGAAATTTTCACTCATCTCTTTCATTTCCATACTATATATAACCCCCCATGATTGTATTTTCAGTACACTGCATGTGCCATAAAATATACAAATATTCAAAGTTTACCTCTACTGCTCATAGAACCCTGTTAAATTTAAAAGCACCATCAAATGCCTTAATGACAGATATCCAAATGCAAATTAGAACTTATAATATATCAATGTAATAGTTTCTATTATTGCACCAATTGCTTCAATGCTCCTATTCGGCAGTTATTTTGATAATTGGAAGCGAATTGCTGGATAAGTTATGAGCAATGAGCATGAGCAATGCAGTTTGGGTAATATATCAACGCTATAACAAGTGTCAGCTGCTGTTTTTCAACTGTAAACTGCTCAGCTAGAAACACTCCACTGGTTTTTACCTCTCTGTGTCAGTATATGACACTAAAATATAACAACAAAGTCATGCAATGGGAACTAGCGTGGATAAATGATAATAGAAGTGCAATTAAGGAAATCAGCTAAAAAGTGAACCTCAGTATTTTCCTTTAACGTAGGCAAAGCATAAGGCATAGTGCCCACAGATTCATTGGGGATTGAGTTTATACAAAACAGTGGAAAGCAAAGATGAGGAACATGGTCTGTTGGTGCTGTCAGTGGTTCAGGGTAGTTATTTTGGGCGAAGCTGTGAAACCATATTTCCCTCAAACATGAGGAAAACACATTTGGAAATGAAATTTAATAGCATTTGAGCTTTGATTTTAATCATGGGGATAGGCTGAATGTTTTGAATAATGTTGATGATCAAATAATAGTATGATTGCCAACATTGAGAAGATTTACCAGTATAGCAATATAGATATACTGTAAAGTGATACTTTGTTGATCCCTGCAGAGAGTAAACTCTGACCTCTAGGCAGTGATCGTGATAAGGCAAACAACCACCAATATAAACAAACAATCAATTATGTTTTCAGAAGATCATTAAATTAATTTATTTTCTTAAAAAGACCCTATTCTCGTATAAGTTACATCAGTTTGATACTACTATGGATTTACGTCATAAAAATGTAAAGGTGGATAAAATCAGTTTAGAGGTTTACCTTCCAGTAGGCTATACTGTTAGATTAGCAATCACCTGACTTGTTTCAAGAATTTTCAAGAGATTTGGGATTTTGAAGATTTTCAAGACTTTGTGGATTTAGCTACAATCCAATATCAATATCAATATCTTGAAACAAGGCAAAGATCACTCCACCAGTATCAAGAAAGTGACTTTTGATTCAAGAGAAGACAAGTTGATTTGCATTGGAAACAATCATCTCACCCTATTGGCAGATTTTAAGACTGCATATGAGACTAAAAGCCATTTTTAAGAGCACTAAGGCTGTATACTATGAATTTATGCCATTGAGATTTATGTTAGGTGAACACGGTGGATAAACTCTAACTCTATTAAAAGGTGGGTTTTCTGAGGTAAAACTACATTTTTGGTGGGATTTATCCTCCACTATATCCTTGGTAACATCCAGACCGGGGACTGGGGATTACCTTACCCCCCCTCAACCCCCCTACCAGCCCCCTCCCACCTCCTCCGATGGGATCCCAGGGTGGAAGACATCATCAGGCTGTCCAGGAGGCTGCATGAGCCGGCAGCGTCATCCCTGAATGGGCGGCGCACTGACGGAGGACGGAGGGTGTTTTCCAGCTTTAAAAGCGCCGGAGCCGGCCCCTCTGACAAACCGCGCTGCGTCACCGACCTGGGGAGCCTCTTGGAAACCTTAATTAGGCTAGAGAGAGCCAAACTCACCTTAACCACCATCCACTTCCCAGCCCCGTCTACTCCGCTCCCCAAATCCAGATTCTTTTTCAGAGCAAGCTTATTCATTCGGTGCGCATACTCCATCGCGCATGGGTGCCAAGTGATACACTCGCCTTGGTTTAATTGCATTGCGAATTATGCTTTTCTTTAACGGTGTATGAAGTGAACTAGCACTTGCATACTGTCCTCGGTTAAAATATTATTATTATCTCATAGAGAGTTGCGCGCCGCTTGTTGAATGCAGGATACCTTCTGCCTGAGTGTCGATTCCAAGTTCAGCTTTGGAGCAGCAGCGGGGAAGGACCGGGGACTCCAGTTTCTCACCTCTCTCGCCGCCGATATGAAGTCTGCAGAAGAAGGTATAACGCATGTATACTGTTTTTTTGCTTGTTTTTTTTCATGTGCCATCAAACGTTAACCTATGAAGTTGCGCTCTTCGCCGCAGCCGCCTGTTTTTAAAATGTGTTGACATCACCTATGGTTGCAACTTATGGAAAATGATTGAAGGTTGAAGTTGAAATTACTATTAGGCAGGAGGACGAACCTGAGCAAAGTGACAAAGTGGAGCAATGACTGACAACATATTATTATTTTGTCAATGTGATAAATTATTAGACGTCCTGTAGGTCAACATTGTTGTCCTGAATGCTTCTCTGATGTGATTTTTTTTTGTATATAGGCTATGGCTCCAAAAAAAAAAAAAAAAATTCTGGCAATTCTTGTTTTGCCCTGCATTCTAATGATAAAAACTACAAGATCAATATGCACTCACCCAGGCTGAGGTATGGTGCCCATACTTTGCAATAGACCCATTTTATGTCCATTAGGTGTCTCTAAGTGTCTTTGCAGGAGCTGCTCAACAGCATGTGCAATGAACCATGAGGGGGTTAGTGTTGCTCTCACCTGCATGGCATATTTGAGCACTTTGATAGGAGAAGGCGAACTGAATAGTTTTGAATATTAAGCGCAGACCCACTTCAGATAATAATAATGCTAATGATAATAGGGAAAGTCCTCTTTTCTCTCCCCCCCCTCTCTACAGTGAGGGCAGAGGTCAGGCTCAGCTACAGAGCAGCATCACTGGAGCTGGCAGGGGTTCAGTGTCTTGCTCAAGGACACTTCAGCAGGGCAGATGCTTTCCCCAGGTTGATAGGCAGTCTCTTTAAAAACTGAGCAATCATACTCCATACATATAACAGTACGATTTTTTGTTTTTGTTTTTGTTCTGATCCTAACCTTAACCGTTTATTTTAGCTCATTCTTGATACGACTCTATGATTTACCATGTGTGGATACAAACTTTGGTCCATCAAGTCTCATTGATGCTCTGTCTCACTTAATTCATAAAGTCTTCCAGTGCTGATGTCATTGACTTTTTGTGGATTTGGGATTTTCATTTTGTCTTTGAGGTTTCAGAAGGACGGGTGCGGGCAGTATTATTATTCATTTCAGTCCTTCACTCCTAAGCCTCATAATTGGTAACAGACATGTGCGAGAGAGAGTGAGAGAGAGAGAGGGAGAGAGAGAGAGGGAGAGGGAGCTGTGATCTGTGTGTTCAGGGACGCTGGGTAGCTTGCTTGACAAGGAGATGCGCTTAACCACACTCAGCTTCAACAGTCTGCCGGTGGCTGCTTTACTATCACACACATACATAAACACACACGCACACACACACACACTGTACTGGTGACTTTGCCATAGCCCATAGGCAGCCATCTGCGATAAGTGGCCTTGGGGCTCTTAGTTCCAGAGGCTGCAGATGACTTCTATGTGCGACCACCTAGCTCTCCCTGAGGTCCCGTCTGTCTGAGCCCAGCCTAGACCACAATCCCCATGGATAAACCCATCCAATCTTTAGTCACGCTGGTTTGGTTGTGGGGAGAGAGTGTTTTGATCGTGATAGAATAATTGAGAAAAATTGTGGAGGAGAGAGAGAGCGCACTATAATCTGTGTGATAGTCAATGTTTTCAAACGCACTCTGCTTACACCACATTTTGAATGCGCTGCACTGCTCGGAAAACCGTTGCAGGAGCAGTGACACTGAGAGCATGAGTGAGTCATTTTATTTTTCTTTCATTTGTTTCACGCCACAATTTGCAATCCGGTATTTTTGTTAGTTCAGCAGACAAGATGCGTGTGACCCGGAAAAAGCGAAGTTCAAGATCATGCAGTGCAAGAGAGTGAAAGCCCCAGTGTGTTGGAGTGGGTGTTAGAAAGAAGCTAAGGATGTTGCAGCATAGTCCGCTGAACACACACACACATAGAAATACTCAAAGGGGGGGAAAAAAAAACAGCTGCATCTCAGTAAAGTCAGTCAGGCCTGTAGTCAGGAGGTGTGTCACACCGAGTGGAGTGGGCAGGAGATTATCATCTGTTCAGCAGTAGAAGAGGGAAAACCAGAAGAGAGGAGCGTCAGAGGAGACAGCATACTAGTGTTTTTGTTGAAAGTTGCTCTAATCGCTAAGGCAGAGATGAGTTTCCAGCATGAAGAGCAAGAGTTTGATTTCAACTATCTGTTTGAGTACAGCCAAGGTGTGCAGCCCAGGACTGAGAGAGGTGGGTGTTGAAGGGCTACGGACGATTTCTTTCCCATACTGTTACTGTATGTATATTGTATAGTGCACAGGCACTGGTGTATTCTGGGATCATGATGAACATTTTCTAATGTGTATATGTATATGTGTGTGTGTGTATGTGTGTGTGTGTGTGTGTGTGTGTGCATGTGAACTTGCGCAGGAGCTGTGATAATGGGGAATAGGGTTTGACAGATAGCCTAACTGTGAATGTCTCATTTTGTTCTGATTTTATAATTATTTTCTTTATATTGTCACTTTGTAAATTATATGCTTCATGTTCAAAAGAGGAGATGAGATAATTTTGATGGTGTAAAAAAGAGCATGGAACATTTTCAGGCTGGATTTGCTATGATATGCTAGGATGTCAGGCTTTGTGATTGGTCACTGTCTGCTTTTCTGTTAGACAGCAAACTGGCTTCATCGGACTAGTTGCACATTGAACTATTTGCCCAATGCACATAGCATAATCACCTCTGAAAATAGACTGTCATACACTAATTTTAGCCAGCCAACCCACGTATTCTGTGGTGCGTGACAGATTCATCATTTCATGTGATGCAGAGCATTGTGGTTAACAAATATAGCACACTGCATTGAGGGGAATGCCCCTAACTGCTTTGTAGAGTGTGAATTTTGTGACTTTTATCCTCATTGAAATTATCAAGGAATGGATGTTTACAGTTATTGGCAGAGCAGCCAGCCACAAAGCAAAACAAAGAAGCTCACCTGCTACAGTATGTGTTTTTTTCCATTAAAGTAGAGTTTTTGTATTATTGTGTTAGTTCGTCTGTGATTTCGTTGTGTGCATGCATGTGCGTGCTTTTGTGTGTGTGTGTGTGTGTGTGTGTGTGTGTGTGTGTGTGTGTGTATCATGGTGCATCTGTGTGTAATGCTTCAGCAAACTCTCTTTGACTTAATCACAAGCTCAGAGCGATGCGAGAGTGCTGTCAGTTTTCCACAGGGGAGGGCCTAATTCACTCTGTGAGTGATGCAATCAATCAAATAAAGCATCCATCAGCGCTGTTGGAGGAGCTCCTGTAGAGTACACATGACAGTAGAGACTGCCAAATAGAGCTTCAGATGAACTGATCAAACAAACAGCATGGCTGTGCAACTTGTGACAACACATCAACTATGTATAGCAACTGTGCTTTGATATGACTGCTAAGCTTCTCCAGACGTTTTTAACATTAAAGAAGGGAGGCAGTTGCTACAACTGTGGGATTTTTGTAGGATTTGTGTAGGGATGTGGTTTAAAATGTAATCACAATTTAAGTTGTTATAATTGTAATGGAATGGGTCTGAAGGCTTTGTGGAGCCACAGTCTTACTGTATAGTTCCATCCATTTAAAATATACTTCTTCCTCTGTGTTTTTTCAGATGCATACAGCTACACACCAAATGTCAGCCTGTCCCTTCCACTGGGCATGGGAAACCCCTGTCTGGCCACCCAGTACCACACCTTACAGTCCAGCCCTATCATCTCAGTATCCTCTTGCCACCAGGCAGGCTACGGCCTCCAAAACGACAACCACGTAGCGTCAGGCTATTACCTGCCCCAAGGCCTGAGACCCAACGGGGCTCCAGCCCTGGAGAGCCCCCGCATCGAGATCACTGCCTACAGCCAGTTTCCCGAGGAGGAGGTGGAAGAGAGCAGCAGCGTGGACCATATTATCAAACGAGGGGTTAACTCCATCGTGACGCTGACGCTACCCAACGCGGACGGCTACCGCGATCCCAGCTGCCTCAGCCCGGCGAGCAGCATCTCCTCCCGCAGCTGTAACTCCGAGGCCTCCTCCTACGAGTCCAGCTTCTACAACTACGACAACTCCCCCCAGAACTCCCCCTGGCAGTCTCCCTGCGTCTCTCCCAAAGGCTCGTCCTCGCTCCTGTCCTGCCCGCACGCCGGCGGCCCGGCCGCTTCCCCCCGCCACTCGCCCTCCACCTCCCCCCAGATTGGGGCGGTGGCCGAAGAAGGCTGGCCCGCTCAGCCTCGTGGCTCCAGGCCTAACTCCCCTTCCTGCAGTGGAGGTGGAGTTGGAGTTGGAGGCGGCGGCGGCGGCATGGGGAAGAGGAAGTACAGTTTCAACGGCGCCCCCTACCGCCAGACATCCTGCTCGCCCAACCAGTCTCCCACCCCCTCGCCACACGGCTCCCCCAGGGTCAGCGTCACAGACGATAGCTGGCTGGTCAACACCAACCAGTACACCAACTCCGCCATTGTGGCCGCCATCAACGCCCTGACCACCGACGGAGTGGTAGACATGGGGGAGGGAATCCCGGTCAAGGCCCGTAAGACCATGCTGGACCACTCCCCCACCATGAGCCTGAAGGTGGAGCCCGGCGGTGAGGAGCTGGGTCCCGAGGGCGAGCTCTGCCACGAGGACTACGCTTCCCGCCTGGCCTTCAAGAAGGAGAACTACTGCGGAGGTTTCCTGGATGTGCCCCAGCACCCCTACTCCTGGTCTAAGCCCAAGCCTTACCTCAGGTAGGTGGAGCCCCTCTAGCTGCTGCTGTGTTAGAAACTGAACTGTGTACTGTGCAAAAGTTAAACACAAGAATCCGCAAGTTGAAACAGTGTGACTTCAAAGTTGATTGAACCAGTCACTCTGAAAGCAACCCCGTAGTCTTGCCTCTAAATTGCCTGGAGAAGACAATGAAGCACATCAAGGTGTTTACTTATTTAGACAGATTTATGGTCTCTAGCATACAGCCCAAGGACTAGTTCTAAGTTTTCCAGACGGTACAAAAGGAAAACAATTCTTCCAATAGCGCCACTACCTTACCCCGCTGTTGTCTTTTCTATTCCAAATTTAGTGTTGTATATTTATTGCAAGGACAACATTGTTTTAGTTTTTAATCTTCAAAGGCCATATCAAAAGGCAGAAATCCAAAAGTTGTATGCTCTTCACATCCAAAAGGGCTTCTCTTTGAAGATCAAAAATATTTCATAAATCATATTGCACAGGGAGGAGTTGCCCGGCATGTGTGTATGTGCCCCTGTTGCCATACCAACCCCCACACAAACATAGACACACACGCACACACACACACACACTCAGCTGTATCATTGATTTCTGACTTTTGAGCGAGGTAAGCTTTTACAATTCGGTGTGTCCCTCGTGGCACTTTTTTTTTCCACGCCAATAACAGACTTTCCTGTCGGAAATCAAGTGTTTGATTAAGATAGTGAGCAGCAGGAAGTAATGGTGACAGGCCTGGCTGAGGGGGAAGCAGTCTGTGGGTTAATCAGCCGGCCTGCCGCTCTGCTCTGTCGCGCCGCCAGCCCATCTCCTTCTCTGCTGCTAACGTGATGTCATGCTCTGACTGGGCAGATAAAGCCCTGCGGGGGGAAATCAGTTCGTTTTGGGTCAACAAACAGCCTGCAAGTTCCAAGAAGATGCCAGAGATTGGTTTCAGGCGACCCCCCCTTCAGGTCAGGGGTTCTGTGCTTAACAGGCATCCGGCATAGAGAAATATTGTCTTGCACATGTTTGTTTTGGTTTAGATATCTCCACGGTCTTCACATGGGAAGCCCTGGCTCTCTGGCCCAGAACAATGATGTTAAGGGAGGCCAGCTGTGGCTCTGAGAAAGAGATACCACGCTCCAAGGCAGGGCGTGCTGCTGACCCCGTTCCATTGTAACTCCATTGTTTTAAATACTTATGTGGCTGCGCTTTATGATTCTACAATTATCTTTCTTTGGAATGGATAGTTTGAGTTGAACGGATCTTATCGAAGCCCAGGCTCATCTTTAACGCCCATGTGTGTGAGATTTGTTATTGTGCCCCAGAACTGTCTTTCCTCCCACTGTCTATCACTTTCTTCACTCCCCGCGTCTGTCACCACCTGTCGCACCATAATACAAAACATACTGCACTCTAACCAGGACACATTCGTCTCTCATTTATTTTTCATAAAAAGGGCCACTAATTATTACCCAGGCCTAAGGAATTACCCACGTCAGAGAATGACTTCAATTGATTAGATTATAGGCCATGATGAAATGGAGAAGGATCAAGCCAGTTGGATTACACTTAAGTGTCCTAATTTGAGACTGATTTAAAGCAAGTTTAGACCTTTTTGATTTAGATTTCCTTGGCAAGGATGCACCCATGGAAAAAAATGCGACCTCAAAGCTCCTAGTTTCGCAAATCAAATGCACCTTCAGCTTTGACTGAAAGAATAGACTAGAATAGAATAGAATAGAATAGAATAGAAAAAAAACAAAATAAAAAATAAGAGAAGACACAAAAAGATATTGATTTTAGCAACATCTTTGGTGCTAAGCGCTCATTGCTGTGGTGTTTCTGAACTGCACTTCCAACAGATGACCTGGCAATCAACTGTCCAGAACTGTGACGTCTTTTTCCTTGGATTTTCTGTTGGTGAAGTTTGAGTTTCTGTAGGTGGCGCTCTTTTATTTGTCTGTTCAGCCATGGTGGCTATCACTGCTCATGCTAACTACCCAGTTCTTCTTCTATTTATCCCAAACAAACTGGCAATATAAAACACATCACTTCCTGTGTACCAGAGGATTTTTCCCAGGAAAAACCTACCAGACACCAAGTGTTTTAAAAGCTTTCATGAACTAGGTTGAATCACTGTTGTGCTATATCAATCAGTGATAGAGAGTAAAGAAAATTATATGAAAATATCGAGGTTTATTACTTTAACCTAATACAACCATTGTCTTGTTATTGCAGCCCGTCTTTGCCAGCTCTCGACTGGCAGCTTCCATCCTGCTCTGGCCCATACAGCCTGCAGATCGAGGTGCAGCCGAAGTCCCACCACAGGGCCCACTATGAGACCGAGGGCAGCCGAGGGGCGGTGAAGGCTTTGTCTGGAGGCCACCCTGTAGTACAGGTATGTCCCTAACACTGTGTTCAGACAGCAGGCAGATCCAGCTTGTTTTTCAAATCTGATCTTTAAGGCAGACTGTCAACAAGGTAATTTACAAGTGACCAGATATGATTTGTATGTTTAGACAGTATAATCATTTGCTGTCACTATAACATTGGTTGTCATAGTAACAATGCAGATGTGCACATGGTGATTAAGGACACATTTTCAAAGTTTGGCCGTTACTTATTCTGAAGTTTTATGACGGCAACTTCTAGTGACAGTGCATGGTGAGAGGAGCCACAAAACCTCTACATTTGTCACCGCTGTTCTCTGGCTGGCTCTTCTCCATGCTTGCTGTTCTCTGCTCTTGTTGTCAAAACGTGACGTCAAATATGTCAAAAAACACTTGAAATACCATCTGAGTGGAGAGATTGAGATGCACTCTGAGGGATGTGATTTTAACCTAATTTCAAACCACGTACGAATATGGACTAAATCTCATTTGAAAAGATCAGATTCCATGTGTAAATATATCAGACAGAAAAAAAAGATTTCACCCTGTCAGGGATTGCACCAAAAAGATTGGACTGCACATAGGTACTGTTATTGCAATGTAATTACAAGTTAATTACTTTAACTTGATTAAAAGGCAATGCCGTGTTAACATGATCATTAGAGAATTGTCTAGTTTACTGAAACAAAAAACATTGAGCTGTCTCCTAACTCCCTGCAGCAGGTGTGTGTATATGCACCACAGTCTGTGTGCATGTGTGTGTGTGTGTGTGCATGTGTGTGTGTTATGTTATTAATGGCCCCTGAAGCCGGGAGTCAATCTACTGCAGCAAAAGGTCGCTCTGACCAGCAGCAGTGCATATTGACTCAATTAGTATGGAGCAGGACCATCACCTCTCAGTATTGTGCTTGGCGAACGCATAAAGAGCATACGTCAGTCTCGCCAGCAGCACAGCACAGAGCTCCTTTCTCTGCTGCGCTGTCATCACGCTACGATGACATCTTGGTTTACTCAAGGCGGGGAACTAGCAGTCTGTGTGTGTGTGTGTGTGTGTGTGTGTGTGCGTGTGCGTGTGTGTCTCCAATGTTGGGAGTCAATTCACTATAAATTCACTCAATTCAAAATGTAAATGAAACTGCATTTAACATCATAATGATATAGCATTTTATAGTTTGCAGACAATGTTCAGTTCCTAATTTGATTCAATTTAAAGTGCATTGATCACAACCTTGGTGCATATTTGCACGTGTGTGTGCATACAGTGACAACAAACCCCTGAACAACCATTTATCATGCAAAGCAGCAGGCAAAGCAAACACTGAATCTGGAGCAAAAAAATGTTTGGACCAATGCAGTGTAAAGCTGGTGGTCCATCCCTCCCACACACTTAGCATCAGGCGTCGTTAGCACCACAGCTGTTTTGTAAATAGATGTTGTCAGCACATCCTGGGCCTGCTCAATGTCAAACCCCCTCGACAGCTGTTGGCTAACAAGGTGTTATAAACACACGCCTGTCAGCCTTCAGGTTCTCTCTGTAAATACAGGTAATTATTCCCCTTCATTACGAACCTTTGTATATCAACATGCTGGTGAGCTAACATTTTAAGCTCACGCCTCCCCATGCTATAGTTAGAGACTTTTACCAGCGTGAGCCTGCTATGCACTGGCAGGTGAGACTGGTCTTGATTTAGTTCACACCACTGTTACTCATACTGGGGGCCAGAGGAAAGACTAATGACTAAGCATCCTGTGTGTCTACATATTTACAATGTTTCCCAGATTTAAGATGAGTTGGCTTGTTTATGTCCTGCTACACAGGCGCCATGGTGAATTGATGTAGTTATTAACATCTGTAATCAAATAAAATGTATTGCCAACTTTGAGAGGATGTTTTCAAGTCTTACTGTGTATGTCAATCATGATTACAAAGTAACAGTCATATAGAAAATATGATGACAGCTGCTTTACTGACGCACAGTCACCTCCCCCACTCACATAGCGCACATTTTACTCTTATTTTTTATTGAGGAATGATTTCATGCGCCTGATATCACATGTGCAATGGATTGGCATAACTTGGGGGTTTCGTAAGACTGTGGAAGCCACTGGAAGCATGGCTGCTGGCAGAAAGATAAATCTGTGGAGATTAGGCAATAACCTGTACACAGTAGAAGTATATATAGTATATACAGAAGTGAAAGTTTAGAATTTATAATGTAGCCTATCTTCAGGGAATTTTTGCATCATTGGGGCTACAAAATCTCTTACTCAGTCTCTCTCTCTCTCTCTCTCTCTCTCTCTCTCTCTCTCTCTCTCTCTCTCTCAATGTTTCTCTCTCTTTCTCTTCATTGCTCTGTTCATCCTCTAATCTCAGAGGATAGGGCATGTTGTAGTCCCCAGTGCCCTGTGGTAATGAGTGGCAGGCGCTGGATGGGTGAGGTGCAGTCAAGGAGAATGAGTCAATAATGACACGGGGGCATGGGTGTAGGAAGCAGCTAAGGAAGTGTGTGTGTGTGTGTGTGTGTGTGTGTGTCGGTGTGTCGGTGTGTCTTTGTGCTTGAGACGAGAGAGAGAGAGTTAGAGAGAGAGAGAAGGCAGAGGGAGTCACCAGGCAGCTGGGGCTTGGCTTGGCTGCCCCTGGAGATGCTCTGCTTCCTGCTGATTAGGGCCTGGGTGGCCCTGAGGTTGGCTGAGGATGGGGAGGGTGGGGGGCGGAGACAAGTCAGAATCCCAGAGCCCGTCGGATGCCACCTCCCCTCCCCGTGCACCACTACCTCCCTCCCACCCCAGGGGGCCTCCGCTTCACTGAGGATGTCGCTCCATGTGAATCGCTCATCCTTCAACCATCTCCCAAACCCACACCAGCAGGCCTCCCTCCTTTAAACCCAGTCACCCACAGCCACGTTGTTTTTTTAGCTCATGGATGGGCAGACACACGCCTTATGAGTGATGGTGACATGTGTGTTGGAAAGCAACAATGGATGAAAAACACAAGCAAGGTGAAAAACATGAAGGGACACAGTGTCGACAGCCTGCGATGCGCCACATGACTCCCAGAGGGGCAGCGACTGACAAATAGTCAGCACATCAGAAAACCAAAAACCATCTTACCTTCCTCTGCTCCTGGTTTGTTTCATATACGCTCAGCTGCTTATTTGCTGTAGCAGAAGTCATAATGAGCGGAGGTGTTTTCTCATCTGCTGACAAATACACAGGCTGCTCTTTGTTTAGGAAAGTTCAACGTCTGTTAGGGCTGACATCATGCTGAGCTGCAGTAGGTCGTCCACACCGCATTCACATCACTACCATCCTCCCCGCAGGCTGGAGATGTACTGATGGTGGTGGTGGTCGGTGGGTGGGTGGGTGGGGGGGTCTACGCTCCAGCGGCACACTGATGGAAACCTCTAGATTATGGGTTACCTCGACTCATTACCCCTCTGCTGCCTGCACCGGCCCTCTGCGCTCCCCGTTCCCAATCTCCATCATTTATTCTGGACTCCTTCTCCTCCTCCTTCTCCTCCTCTTCCTCCTCCGCAGCCTCTTAACCTCCCCCCTTGCGATTGGTCCACGTCGTGACCCCCGCGGCTGCTTTTCCACTTTATTTACTGCAGCAGACCACAGCACCATTAAGGGGATCTAGGCTACTCCACTGGCTCCTCTCTCACTGTTCACTGAGGCTCCCCTCTCTTACCACAGTTATGTCAAACGTCTACAGGATGGTTTTCAAAGCCGTGCTCAGGAAAAACCAACAACCTGGTCTACCTTCACACAGAATACCGCCGTGACGGTGATTGATGGGTTTTTCCTTAGGAGAAACGATAGGCAGAGTTGAAAAACAAAGTGGAATTACGCAGAAAATTATTTTCATTCAGAGTAGAGACCAAGGACGTGACCCTGCTCTGATCTACTTTGTGGTTCAGCTGAAGACGTTGCAAAGGTTTATAGGTTTAAATCCAGTCCGGGAACATAGATCTCCGCTGGGCCCTTAGTAACAGCAGAAAACAACACCTGTGGAGTATTAGACCTATCGCACACAGCACAGTCATGCACATGGCTTGTGCATATAGGATAATGACTGGCCTATAGGACTTTCTCTCTTTCTCTCCCTCTCTCTCTCTCTCTCTCTCTCTCATTAAGTCTAAAGCAGCAACAGACATGGTGTAATTTCAGCAGGATGTGGCCATCATCCCTATTAAAGTGTGCGTGACTTAATACCCATCTCCCTTCCCCTGCAACTGCATGAAATGCACATCAAATTTGCTGTATGTTTCCACCACTACAACATGAAAGACCTTGGCAAACATGTGCTTGGTTCTTTACATGTGCGGTTTCACCTTGGGATCGGGCGCTCGCCGGTTGTGTAATGTCTCCAAGAAAACCCCTGATCTACAGCAACCTATACTGTAGCTGCTAATTTGTTGCTCATTAAATGTACTGCCACCTCTTGTTTGACATTCAAAAGGCTCCGTGTGCCCTGCAGTGCTGTTAGAGTTTAGTCAGGGCTGTTATTCTTTGCCCAGAGGGGTATTTATGCCACTCTTTAATTCTGTGGTTCTCCATCTGCGGGGCTTCCCTTACACTGGTATTGGGCTACCACTAATTACCAATGAATAACAACTGGAAAAAATGGAACTAACTGGGCATCATTTTCACTGGTTTGAGGTGATGACCAGGGAGCCCACAGATTTATGAGGCAAGACACTGGTGGGTAGTCATGCTATCACAGGGCACAGCAGTCCTCCCTACATCACCCTGCCCAGATTCTCTGTAGGTTAGGGAGGGTTTTTCTTATGGCAGGCTGTGCTGGTAACAAAGCCATTCTTTTTATACGGAATTTGGACCCTCGCTGGTCTAGACATGGGCTAGCGTTTGAAACGTTGCCCTCAATGACATAACACCGCAGTATTCAGTTCAACACAAACTTTGAGGGATATGGCTGTTTAGTTGCTTATAAAATGGAGTACCGCTTGGAACTATGGAAAACTGACACATTAAAGGATTGCATATGTTTTCTTATGCATTCAGTATGAGGCGCTGGAGACATTGGGAGAGGGGGAGGATGATGGAGTAAAGTCTGGAAGGAGAGACAACTTGGATGAGTGTAGATTTAATTGGGTACAGCAAAGGCTGGCTGTGTGACTGTCAGCACTCGAGAGAGAGAGAGAGAGAGAGAGAGAGAGAGAGAGAGAGAGAGAGAGAGAGGGAGGGAGAGAGAGAGAGAGAGAGAGAGAGAGAGAGAGAGAGAGGAGGGAGAGAGAGAGAGAGAGAGAGAGGGAGGGAGCGCGATAATGGGAAAAAGCCTGGATCTGCTGTTGCAGTTCTCCTCCCCTGCCTCAGTGTCTCCCCTCCTCTCCTGCTTCCAGTCGTCCTCTCCTTCTCTCCCCATTTCTCTGCGCCACGTGGACTTCTACGAGTCATGACATTTCTCCAGGCAGTGATGAAATCACTGTGGAGAGATAGAAGGCAGCCCAGTGCAGGCTTGTACAGTACATTCACACTCACTTTCTAGCCAGGCCAGACACATCTACTTTACCAGCAAGTCATCATTAAACATTACATGTTCTATCCTTTAACTTTTGGATCCAGGTGTAAGCAGTGTTGAGTGTGTCACTATCACTAAAGAAATTGAGGGATACAGTATGCAATGAAAATGCTGAAAAAGTATTGTTAATTAGATGAAAAAAACATCCTCATTATTCTATCACATATGATTTTCATTGAGTGAAGCGAAGGAGCAAACAAAAAAAGCCTTTTGGAAAATGACTTCAGACGATTTCAAAGACGGGGCTGTATCCCGGGGGCTGAAACTTGCAGTAGTTATGATGGATCTGCGATGGTCCAAAGGCGACTGGGAGATGAATGGTGGAAAGTGGACGGGTTGCGCTCTGCTCTCGCTTTTTAGCTCGACACCCCTCCACATCATCACAAGTGACCCAGACAACACAGCTGCATACAATTACACAATTAATGCATCAGCTGCCATATCCACAATGTTTTATTTGAGCCTGAGCTATCGAGAATGGCACGTGCAACGGTGGCTTGTGGTAGGAGGTGTAAATGGATATAGCTGACACAGTGGCAGAAGTTGGCACGCTCAAACAGCTGCAAATCAAGCCTTGATTCAAATTTGGTTTAGATTATCGCAAAGATAAATATACGTGCGCCAGATAGACTGTAGTTACAGCTAGGAAAGCTCATCTGGTCAAAATTAGGCACTCCCTCGTCCAACCTCACAGGCAGCAAGAGACACAAATACGAAGCTGAGGTCACAGGTGTGAGTGAAGCCTCTGTCATCGGCCCACACTTAAAGTTTATGACAGTATCTCAGCTTTTTTTCCCCATCTTATTACCCCTATGAGGATAAAATGAAGAAGTAAGTTTTGCGCTCTGCTTGTGGTGCGCACTTGAGTAAGCGTCACAGGGGTTCAGTAGGAGAGAAGGGGGGGTGCGTAGGGAGAGGGTCAGGGGAGCACATATGGTAAAGGGATCGGGGGAGGTCGCCCAGGGGGGACTAGACCGCCTTCCTTTGCTGCTGGGAAGGCCAGCGTCACCGAGAGGACTGCCTGACCTCATTAATCACTTCCTCTCCTCCATGAGGTCACCGCGGCTCTGAGTGAGGACGCCACCGTCGGTGCGCGGCTACCGCAAGACGAGTGAAGGGATAAAGACCACCCTTCCCGCCTGTCTCTCTTGTGGCCCTCCACTCGGCCACGTGGAGGCTGAGGTAATGGTTGGAGGTCACAGAGAGATTCAAAGAAGAAGTCTGCGGAGGCAAATGTGCAAAAGCGACAGACGACACGGCTTTGTAACGCGACTGCCTGCCGTTTTATTAAATCACAAAGGAATGTTGTGCAATTTTTTGCAGATTTGTACCTCATGCTCTGCCGTAGCACACTCACTGGTCTATACGTAAGTAACTGGTAGCATGTGCGGCTATGGATAATTACCTCTGGTGACACCATAAGTAAAATATAACAAGCAGAGCGGGGTCTGCCGGTGAGATCACCACATGGATGAAGTGGTCCCCTGGGATGCCAAGACTTCAAGAAGCTCCTGACCCCGGCCTAACTCACTGATGACTAGCATGTGTGACTAGCTCACTGGTCAAGACAGCTGCTAGAGACACTATGCGGAGTTGAAGAGAAAAATAGGACCGTTGGAACTGGAGATGTATGACAGCCCGGCTTTACCACTCCCCATGCACTGCCTTGATATCTGAATCAAAGAGTAAGGGAGATCTTGTCATTACATCCGAGCCAGATAACCACTGGTATTTAGATTATTGAGACATATGGATATATGCTGTACCTCAATGAACAGTCATATCTTCCCTTTATTCAAGGTAATTAATATTGAAAAAGGTATAACTGGGGAAAAGAACCACCATCCTCTCCCTTATTCCGTTATCCAAAGGTTATTTCGTCAAATATAGGCCAAGGATAGTTAAGCTCCACTGTTTGTTATCAGGCCAGAAAAGTTTTAATACAGTATCCAGACAAATTTGTTTTCAAACCAAAGACATTAGGTGTCCGTGACACTGCAGCACTAATTTCCACAGACCTTCAATGACGTAGTTCCCCAGTCCTCCACCAACCTTCCTCTTCCTCACACCCCCATCCCTGACCCCCCTCGCAAAGGTAATTATAAACCCATTAATCAGATTATGTCATAGGTTACATGTGGTCTGCATTTTGTTATATGACTCAATCTGTTAGATAAACAACAGGGGTCTTTTATTCCATTCGACGGATCCACTGTTTTCTCTCGGACGGGGCTCAAAGAAAATTGGTCTGAAACGATGCGCTCGTGTGTGCTGAGATAATTGACCAATTTGTGGGATTTTTCAGATGGCCATGGTTTGGTGAGACCTGTCTTGAGTAAGTGATCTCTTGCGGTAAATCTCCCATGTGGTCAAGCACCTAGTTGGGTGGATCCACGGAGGTCCAGCACCTCTCAACGAGAGGTTAGCCCTCTCTTGTTTCTGTGTACCAAATTGATTCTCCAGTTTTCTGAAAGTTTCTAGGTTGGAGAGACTTCCAAGCCCACACTGACATGCCCACGTCCTCAAACACTCATGTGGATTTTTTTAACTGAAAAGAGCAAGCATATCCTGGGAGGTCTGCAGTGCAAGACTTGGTTTCACCCGAAATGATCCACATTTGGTTGGCAAATTATTTTGGTCAGAAATCACACACACAAAGTATCGGTTGTCCTTTACCACACTGTGGAATCTGCAACCCTGCCTGTGTGTTCATATTTTTGACCCATTAAATCATCCATTTATGTTACTTTAGACACTATTAGAAAACGATCCAGGGATGCTAAATGTAAAGAAAATTGCCACTTACAGGTCACATTTGAAGTGCTGTTGACCCCAAAGTCAACAGTACTTTTCAAACTATGCACAGCTATGCAGGTTTTTTCTTTTTCTTTTTTTAAGATTTGATCTTTTTATTGGTGAGCAGTGGCAGCTAATAGAGGCCTGCTAGAGGAAGTGGTACTTGTTTGAAGTGGTGGTTCTGATACAGGAGTCTCTTTCATCACAGTGGGACACCGTCTCTGAGCTTTAATGAAAATCATAATGCATGTTCATAACTGCCCAGAAGCAAAGGGGCTGGATCCTGTCTGCATGCTAAGCACCATGAAGTCTTTTGGCCTTCTTAACTACCACATTTGGGTGTCGCGTTTGCTGAAGTTGACCTTGTTTGACAGTTAATGTAAACTTTTTTGCTTTAATATAATTTGTGTAGTAACTAGTTGCTGAGGTAACAACATTGTAATAACACACTTTACAGTGGTAACTGCCATGTAGTCATTACCTTCTGACTCAAGTTAAATGACTGGTGATACAAAAGTGAATGAATGATTTGACGAACAACTATTTATAAATGTGCATATTGCATATTGCTCAAATGTGCATATTGCTCATAGAAATACACAAAGATAGGACAAATTGTAAGTTCTTTTTTTCATTGTTCATGTATTATTGAAATGTATTCAATGCACTGTGTGTGAGTCACATTTGACCAGAAGATTGGAATTTGGACACTGTGTGTACCAGCAGTTTATTGAACACGTGCATGCAATGATGTCAATGCTATTGTGTTAAGATATATATTCAGGAGCACAGTATTAAGAAAATCTAGAAATTATTTAAGATATTCCAGCTTATTGACAGTAACGGCAGAGTAGAATTTTAAGGTGAGGTTTACCAATATCCCACTTTTGATTTAATCCGAGATGCAACTTTATAACTTTATATGCGGAAATAGGTGTTAGCCCAATCAACAGTTACGTAAAGCTCATAAACCGTGAGCATCACCCCTTGAGGCAGACCTGAGATTGTCCTGGTTTCTTATTTTGTCCCTGAAAGGGTCACTTTCCATTGAGTCACTGTCGACTGCTTGCCTCTCCGTAGGCACTTTTTTTTATAGCAGCAGTGAGATTTTAATGAACAGTGAAGTGATGGGAAGCCAACCTCTCCATCAGCCTCGACGTCTCTCTACCCAGGAGATCTCTACCCCAGACAGTCTGAGAGACATCAAAAACTTTTTTTTTTTTACCCTCCCCTAAAGGGACCTACGACTAACTCAAAAAAGGAAAAAAAAAAAGACTCTGAAAAAGGGGTCTCCAACCCAACCAGAAAACAAACACAAAGAAAAGGGGCTTATTTTCGCAACCCCTCCACCATGTCAGAGCTATCATTAAAGGTCCCTTTAACTATCAGTAGCTGTTGTGCATTCAATGTCTATTTCCCAAACGAGGGGTTGTATGAGATGTCTTAAAACCTGATGTTGGCTCTCACCTGGCTCTCTTTGTTCTCCCGCCAGCTTTACGGCTACATGGAAAGCGAGCCGCTCACCCTGCAGCTGTTCATAGGGACCGCAGACGACCGCCTCCTGCGACCGCATGCCTTCTATCAGGTTCACCGCATCACCGGCAAGACCGTCTCCACTGCCAGCCATGAGGTCATGCAATCCAACACCAAGGTTTTGGAGATTCCCCTGCTGCCCGAAAACAACATGAGAGCCATGTGAGTGCTCTTAGACCTCCACAAGTCCACTATCCATCTCTTTTTCCTCGTTTCCCCTTCTTTCCTATGCACACACAAAAACACACACTTTTCTCTCTTTCGGCACCTTTGTCTTTGCGTTAGCTCTACAAACATAATACCTGATGACAGGTACTATACAGCACAGGCTTCTAAATAGCCTTGGAACTTGAGGCCTTTCTACACCAAGAGAGAAGCATGATTTCTAAGGAAGTGCAGTAAGTACCTTTACCCTGCGTTGACACTGCAAGCAACTAGTTTGATGAGTTACTCTATTCTTACCAATTGTGGCCAGTGTGAGAGGCTCCAACAGAGGCTTTGTAGTTGTGTCACAAATCTCATAGTAACCACGGCTAAAGCTATCATCGAGGATTGGAGAACTGGCTGTATGCAAATAATGGCTAATAATCAGGGTAGAAAAAGACTGAACTGTGGTGGTGTGAGTGTGTCATAAGTAAAAGTGAATAGTCTGATAAGGTAGATTTATTTCCAAATGAATATTTATTTCCAAATCTTCAGCTCACTTAACCCAAACAAGCAGCTGCTTTTCAGTATTGTTAGCTAGCCAACTAGCCAGCAGGCTAATTTAGCAAAGCAATGTTAAAGTCGAGATGCAATGAAAAATGCCTTTTTAACCCTTTTAGATCACATCCCCGGTCATATTGTGCACCTATATACCAATATATGCCAAAAAAAATACAAAAAATCAATTTCTTTGTATTCTTATATCAAAATTCAATCATGTTTTCTTCCTGTAAAACAAAATATGCCGTGTGCTTACGTAAGCATGCCCATAACCAATTTCAACCAATAATATCATGACATCCACCCATCAATCAATCTTCAACTTTTAGCGCACAGAGCTAAGATTCATTAGTTAGCTAGCTAGCAACAGCATGGTACTTCGGTGTGTCTTCGGGTGTTATGACACGCCCACTTTTCAATGTTCAAATCAAATTCCTCCCAACGTTATGTCCCACCTGTCTTTCCTGTTTCACTCGGAAATACGTCACGATACGGAAGTTAGATACTCTCGAAATGCCGTTTCATCTCGACTTTAACATGCTACAACTAGCCACTGAAATTTGCTACTAGCTAGCGTACAAATCAGATATGTTTACAAAAAGACAATGATGCTAGCTAACAAGCTGAGATTACTTAAACACAAATGTGGAAATGACAAGTTAATTTAACCAAGTCTTCCCAGTCCTTTTAAGCAGGCCAGGTTGCAGAAAAAATGCAACCAGCTGTTCACATTGTTGTTCAAAAACTGAGAACCAGATTAATACAGATTGAGTGTTCATGAAACTAGTGTTCATGAAACAAAATGTGTGACCGCGGGGTTAGCCAGTATCACATAATCTTCTAAATATACTCTCGGCTTACCTTTGCAAACATTAGCATTATTAGCTCCCCTACTTCTGTAAACGGTCTTGTCCTCTGCCACACTCCCTCCAGACTTGCAGTAGGCTAATCCAAGGGGCTGTGCTCTGCAGTGTGTCCAGGCAGTAGCTGCTGTCCTGGGGCTCCATTCAGACTACAGAGGGCCTTCTGGATTGGGGCCCAGAACTCTGTGTTATGGATAAAGACACTATCTGAACCCAGGTTACATAAGGCCGTTACCTCTCGCTGCACCTCAGGTTTATTCTCCACCGTTTCAAATTGTGAAATATATACTTCTTTGTAAAGAATCGATAAAGATTTAATGGGTCTGTGTTATGTTAGGAAGTATTTTAATGTTTGTTTAAATATTGTGGGAGGTTATGAAGATATTTAGCCAAAGTTATGGGACATAAGAGCCTCTTGACTTGGAACTGGCCTTTTCTGGTTGGGCATGGATGATTTTAACATGCATACTGCCTCAAAGTACCTTTTCCAACAATACCACTATATTCCTCATATTGTATCATATTTAGTGGCGCCCCTCACCCATTTGACTTTATATGTCACAGGGGATAAATCTGATATAAAAAAATATTCAAGAGGAAGTTTCTTTTCCCCTTTGTCATCAGCCTCCATGCTAAAGGAAGAGGAGTGAAAGTCCTCCGTCTCTCTTTCCTGACTAGCTGAAAGGTCAGAGTCGAAGGAAAGCCTTTGACTGTCTCTTTCCACTGAGCTGTTAAACAGTCGTCTTGATAACACAGCATCCATCTCTCTGCTCTCGTGCCAGCACTCATTTGCTCACTGTGTGGGATGCAGACAGTCGAGGGCTGCAGTCAAACTACAGACGGTTCCAATCTGTCTTTCTCTCCTCTTTTCTAGGAAAGTTTATCCCATACACATAAGGTAGCTTAATTTCCACTTTAGTAGTACATCCGCTTCTGCACGTACTATTAAGTAAAATATTTGTCATAAATAAATGTCCAATCAGCAAGGCTTCCTCTAAAATACATTTTTAACTGTTATCGCTACAGTTACTATGCAAGAGTTGTTGTTTTTCTTAACTCACATTACTTCACATGCCTTATTTCTTTGCTGTCACAGAACACTATCATTTTCATCTAATCTAAACATCTCCTTGCTGAAGATTTAACTGTCCCACATCTCATACTATATAGGCCGTGAAGACTGACTGTAAAATAATGCATGACAATGTCCATCATCCTGTGTTTGTTTTAAAACTATAACTGTGTGACAGAACACTTACATCATGCATGGCTGGAGGAGCTTGTAGTAAGCGTTGTGTGTGTTATTTTTCTTATTTATTCAAATTCTGCAAACCAAAGTCAAGGGGAAAAATAGATTTGTATAAAACCTGACATTTACCATGTTCCAGGAATACTGCCCAAAAAGCTACAATGTAAAATAATTGAAATGCCAAACCATATCCCATATGTATTCCCTCACTTTTTTACCAGCCACTATTTGGTTTTATTTCATTTCATGAAAGGCCAGTCTGAAAATTAATGTTTTTTTTCCGCTAAGAAAAGGGGGAAGAAAATCCACCCCCTTACCCCCCAAATTATGAAATGAAATAAAATAAATAAAGACAGACACCTTGAAAAAAAAAAAATGGCTCTACTGTTAGCAATGTGGCATTGGTTAGTGGAGGTTTAAACCCTAAATGTTTGAAATGTTAAAAGTGTGAGGCTCGGGTGGTGTGAAGGGAGCGGACAGGCTTGGTGCAGTCAGACAGCAATAAAGTGACTGTGAGAATGCTGACTGCAGCCAGTGGGTTTTTGCCACTGGAAAGAGCTTCTCGAAAGTGTCTGGGAGGTGGTAATGAGGGTGGTAGTAGGACGTCTACTCAGTCCTGAGGATTCCTCCAGAGAACCACTAATTCTTGGACTACCAGGACCTTTTAAAACTGTGATGTGTAGTAATTAATGTCCAAATCTGTCTTTGAAGAAGCCCTGGATTAGGGATGACGCAGTTGTGCACCATTGGACTTCCGATGCGGAGACTTCGCTGCTGGCCACGTTGTGTAGAAACTCTGCTCAGTGTCTCAGTTTAAACAGCCAGCCAGTCAAGGAATCGACCCGCTCCCACCTCAGCCTTTCTCCGCTCTGTAGAGAATAACCTGTGCTCTGCAATGTGAGAGATCAGTTCAGAGCAGAGACGAAGTTCAGGCAAAACCCACCCAAACCCAGTCTACCCAACTTTTTAGACCGACATACAATCTTTTTGATAGTTTGATCATGGTATATATCCTAATAAGTAGTATCAAAGTGATGTAAGTTAAGTGAGGATAGGGTCTTTTATGGCAGAAAAAACGTAGATTGATGCTTTTCTGAAGCTATAATTGATTTTTGATTATATTGGTGGTGGTTTGCCGACTGGATGTCATAGTTTACCCTCCTCTTCATTTACCACTACTGCACTGGTGAAGAGGAATAGATGCGTTCTTCATATGCTCATAATCTTACATTAGACTTTTCACTTGAAAATAGGACAAAAAAAAAAAGACTAAACTTCCCCTTTCCATTATCTTGTGTGTCACCATCGATTCTTCATGTCTCCCTTCAAACCAAGTATTAAATCTTGCCCTTTGCATGCTTCTGTGTGTCAGAATTGACTGCGCAGGGATCCTCAAGCTGCGCAACTCGGACATTGAGCTTCGCAAAGGGGAAACGGACATCGGGCGTAAGAACACACGCGTGAGGATGGTGTTCCGCGTGCACATCAACCAGCCCAACGGCAGGACGGTGTCCCTACAGGCTTCCTCCAACCCCATCGAGTGCTGTAAGTCAGTATGAATAGGCACCAAGCATGCACACACACAGAGAGAGACACACACACATGCACACATAAATAAACACACAAGCTGGCATGCCTCTCTCTCTGGGCTTCGCACATAAGCACGAGGTGGCATCTATTGTTGTAATCCAATAAACTGAGCTACTATTTTATTACCTGCTGGACCAGATTCAGTGCCTCTGCACCTAATAAGGTTTATATGATCAAAGCAATTTGCCAAGGCAATAGATGCATTGTACATGATGCCAGACACATGTGTTATCTATCTCAATACGCACTTTATGACTGCATGCATAAGTTATTGTGGTAAGACTACCCCATTAGCACAGGTTCTGCAAAGGTCATTTGCCAGCCCCAGTTTTGGCACGGTTGACAGACTGCATTGAAAGAAACCTCTGTTTCTTTGTCATTCATTTGTGTATATAGGTGTGATGTTATGTGCACCCGAGGAAGCCAATTAAGGTTAGATGGTAAGAAGGAGCTGGCACTGTAGTTTATGATCCAGAGTGGATCATGTGAAGCTGAGCTGGTTCATCATTACAGAGACGTTTTATTTAACAAACTTAAGATTTCCTCAAGGTTTGAGCACCACATTTTAGCTGTTATGATATTATGCAATCTCAGAGAATAGGGGATTACAGACAAATGCATAGCAATGTGATAATTACTGTATAGTGTGTCTCTGTCTGTCAATCTGGACAGAGGCCAGAGATGACTAGCTAGCCACAATTATAAAAAGCAGAGACAGGTGGTTACCCATAGCCTTCTTTATGGAAAATAATGACTCTAAATCTCAGCCACCATAGAAATATTGTTTTGATCAATTGTCCTCTTTTTATATTTTATTCAAATAGCAGCTGTTGGCTGAAAACCTCTTAGCTAGAAGTCATGAAATCGTCATTATAAAGTTGATAATCCTGTTTTTCTAACCAAGAACTGCTGTTTTATTGGCTGTGTGCTGTGCGTGTGCTACCCGGAGGTAGCGCTGGAGGTCTTGGGGTGGATGGGGATCAGGCAGCGACTTTATGTGGGCTCACAAATCCGTCTTGAAATGTGTCTGTGTGTCCCGTTCAACAGCCCAGCGCTCGGCGCAGGAGCTTCCCTTGGTGGAGAAGCAGAGTCTGGACAGCTACCCCGCCACCGGAGGCAAAAAGATGCTCCTCAGCGGTCTCAACTTCCTCCCTGACTCCAAGGTGGTGTTCGTGGAGAAGGCCCAGGGTAAGCTGCAGTCACTAGACCACGTTTACTGCCTCTCATTTTCCCTCTTAATATCTCTTTCAAATGTCTCTCTCTCTCTCTCTCTCTCTCTCTCTCTCCCTCCGTTGCGTTTCCTCAGTCTCTCCTCCCGTCAAAATAGAGCAGGCCTTGCCAGCGAGCCACATGTGGTGTGCATTAAGGAACTATATTTTTAACCAAAGCGTATTTACATTTGCTGAAGTTTCCATTGCCTGTTCACTGACGCTCGCCACAAGTTAAGGAATGAATCACAACCAGGGCATGTGCAATGTCTCTCTCTCACTCACTCTCTCTCCTTCACTGTCTCTCGCTCCCTGTCTCTCTCTCTTCTGACACTTAACCCTTGCTCACTTTCACTAGCTCCCTTTTCCATCCATTCTACCACTTTCCTCCCTTTTCTTTCTCTTTCTAGTTGAGCCTCTCGCACACGGAGACGCTCATACTGGCTCTCTATCATTGAATCATGGTTATTATTCCTTTTTTCAGATTTCGGCCATGCATTTCCTCCCTGCGTGGGAGGGAGCAATGCTGAAAACACTGCTGATCAAGTTTGCACGTTAACGGCCATTTCCTTGATTGCACCCACTAAATCAAAGCAAAGGTCAAAGGGAACGGTACCTCTGAAGTCTTAGCTATGTAAAAACATAATGATGCTGCTGCTGCTGGTGATGATGAGCAAGAATAAAGGAGGTATGAGGAAGAAAGGGAAAGGATTTTTTTCACATCTCTGACAAGACAGGGAATATCCACCAGTTAATGAATCATAGATAAATGCTGTGTGTTTTCTTTAGGCTTTCCAGCAGAGATCAGTCAAATTCAGCACTGCTCTGATAAACATGCGAGTAGGTTTCAAGATTTCAGCATAATTATAAGGCTGCAGTGTGTGCTTCATCCAGTGTTACTCTTGATTTTGGAAAACAGGTGTTTCGCAATACCTGGTGTTGGTCTTAGTCTCAGCAGTAAATCTTTGCAGAAACCCCCTGCTATTGAATCACCCCCCACCCACCCTTTCCCTTTTTTTCCTCCCTCTACAACTCCGGGCAAAAATGTCCTTGAAAGTTCATAATATTCTGGGGAAATTAAATTACGGGGGGAAAATGCCCCCAGTAATAGGATAATAGTACCCTTTTTTGCATGTCACCCTGTTCACATTTTATGCGTTGGGTTGTCAACTATTCACGCATGAATGTGACTACTGTCCCCCGCGGGCCACTGTAGGTTATTTGTGGGAGTATATGACCGAGGGATTCTTTCTGTGAGTGGGAAAAATGGAGCAGTTCTTGATCAGAAAACAACCTGAAGCAGCCTGAAGCAGTAGAAAATGTTGGCACCACACAGCCAGCAGTGGAAGAAAACGCCGACCAACACAAACCACTGCAACAACAAAAACTAAAACAACCAATATAAAAAAACATCCTCTTCTGTATGGCCTGCCGCCAGTTTCCAACAGTGGGAAAGAAGTAAAAACAAATCTTAGTGGTACAAATTGAATGTCTATTTGCCAATATGCAATAGAAATGTCGTATTTCATAGTTCAATAAAATTGCCCCTGAAAAGGGCCAAAATGCTCCTAAAAATCACATCAAGGAGGCAAAAAAATGCCCCCTGAAACTAAAAAAGTGAATTTCTTGCCCTGCTGTACACCCGTGTCACCCTACCCTACCTCTCCCTCACCGCGAAACAGCACCCCTCAGCCCCTTAGAGCCCGCCGGGGTCAAGGGTGAGGCAGGGAAGCGGGTGAGGAGGGGTGAGTGTACTTGTTAATGTGCGATGGGGTCTCCCTCTTCCTGGCTTTACTTAGTCATGGAGGGGGATCCCCCCGGAGAGGAAAGCCCATACATGCAACACACCTTCGCCGCTCCACCCCTCCCTGCTTCTTGCCTTCCCCTTGACCCCTACTGGGTTGTATTTCCTCTCTCTCTCTCTCTCTCTCTCTTTCTTTCCATTTACCTCCGGCACTCTGCTTCCTTCCCATTCTCTCTCTTTGCTCTCCCAAGCCTCTGCCTCATCCTCCGCTCTTCTCACCTCTCTCCTCGATACCCGTTAAAGACATTAGCCGGTGTGGAGCTGTGCGCTAGTGGGATCCCCACACTCGTGCCTGCCATCGACATTTCAGTGGTTTGTTTTTCGTCTCTGTGGTGTCGAGAGAGCGAAAGAGAGACCCTGAGAGAGAGAGATATAGAATGAGAGAAAGAGAGAGAGAGCGAGGTTGTCTGTCTACTATTTTGTCTGCTCTTATGTAAACTTTAATGACCCACCACTTCCAGGGTCTCCTAAGTCAAAAGCCCATTACAGACAGACCTACACACTCTACACACAGATGCACACACACACACACACACACACACACACACACAAGCATGCACGTACACACACACCATCCACTAATGGTCACTAACTATGAGCAAATACGAGTGTGGAAAAGTACTTATGTCCTAAATATACTGCAGAATATTGTCTTTTGGCATTTTAATCAGAGAATCCTGCTGTTTCACGAAGGTTTTCAGCCTCAGAATTTCTCTGATTGTTGATTTAGAAGGACGGAACTGGGATACAGAAAAAAGGAACCAATAAAATTATAATTATATTACAGATTCATTCTATAACTTTGGTTTTATTTTCCCTCGGAAAAGTTCATGACTAAATGCACCCATGAAATACGGAGCACCGCAGCGCAATAATTACCACTCACAGACACGTGCTCGCATACACACACACACACACACACACACACACATACTGGGACACACACATGCACATACACAACTTGACTCTACAACACAACACCAATCACTGCTTTTGCTACAGTGGTGACAGCCATTACTGTTGCTGCCATCAAAGGTCAGGACGGCTGCTCACTTTCCAACATTGACTCCAATAAACACCTTCCAGAAAATTCCACAAATCCTAAGGAGCAACAGACGGGTTTTGAGCATCCGAATCCAACTTATGTGAATAATTATACACAGTCGAAATCATCCAAGTCGGACGGAGATCACAGACAGTACAAAAGCCTATTAGCACAAATGAGGCAGTCATAAATCATAAATATATGTATTTCTCTAACTGTTGCCTTCACACATTGGAGGGCATAGCTAAGTTTTGAGCACAAATATATATGGTTATTGCATGCTTTCAAAATAAAATGAGTGATGATAATGATTCATCAGCTGAACCAAGTTTTTGGGAGATTGGCCTGTCGGCCGTTTTCATTTACGAGGTAGAAATGTTAAATCAGACTTTTCCCCCAGCTGTCTTTCACTGCCACTTTACTCTCCCTCTCCTCTGTCCCTCTGTGTTGTTTTGCTTGCCTCTATCCCCCCTGAGACGGCCCCAGTATCAAATGAGCAGAGCTCATAGATGATGCCACTGCGGGAGACCTTAATGCGCCTTGAAAAATAATTACTTCTACTTTTCAAATGCCACGGCCATCCCCACTGCTCCACACCGGCACCTGCAGGATAACTGATGCAAACTCTGGGCCTTTAGTACATGTGTGTGTGTGTGTGGGGGGGGGGGGGGGGGGGTTTGTGTATGTGTGTGTGTGTGTGTGTGCCTACTGTAGTTCTTATCCCGCGGGCCTGTTTTCGTGTTCAGTAGGAAGTGTTTTCAGTGAGTCATTGGTGAGGGATTCCCTGTAGAGGGGTGAAACGGAAAAGACAAGACCCTCAGAGGCTGGATAGAGAGACGAGGAAGAGGAGAGGAAGAGGAGATAGAGAGTTTCTATGGAAACCCTGCCTGTGACCACTTTTACTATTTCTGAGACATCAGAGCATAAAAATGATCATATCCAACCCTGACATCGCGTCTTGCTTAGTGAATGAATGCCAAGCATAGCGTTAAAAAGGTTTTATATATTCATGTACCTTCCATAGATCTCTTTCTTTATTCCATCAATGGATTGATCAGTATGTTGTTGCTCCTAGGTCGTTCCAGACCACACATAGCAGGGAAAGTAAGGTAATCAGGCTGTAGCAAGATAATGATAGACTGTTACAGCTCTCAACTCTGCATTTTTTGTTTTTGCTGCAGTATAAACAGTCTTTGTAACAGTAATTATTGTTTGACACGCTTTTAAGTAATTATTTTTTCTCTGGGCATTTATGAGACTTTCCAGCTTCTTTTGCGTTGTTGTGCTTGGTTTGATTTTCTGTTATTTTTTTGTGGTGTGTGTGTGTGCGTGTGTGTGTGTGTGTGTGCATGTGCTCATGTCAGTTTGTGGGGTTATGTGTGTGTATGTGAGTGTTTTGGTTTGCCTAAACCGCTCTTTTGGCACTGGAGAAGGAAGGCATACCTGACGCACCTATTGCAGTGTGTGTTCTGGCTTGCCTTGCTTTCCGTGGATGGAAGGAGTGCTGGAGGCAGGGTGAAAATAGAGAGAGAGAGAGAGAGAGAGAGAGACAGAGAGAGCTGGGGAAAGCCTACGCTCTGACTCAGAGGGGAGGTGAGGGAATTCCCTGGTGAGCTGGATAGTTTTTACATCTGGTCGGATTGGAGCGTTGCCTGGAGCTCGGCAGCACCACACAGCCGGGGCAGCAGCAGGGAGAAGTCTAGTCCTCTCCACCTCTGCTTCAGGCTATTCTAGCACACAGCCAGGGAAGAGAGAAGGCTGAGCTACAGTACTCTGTAACATTAGGACAGCATAGTCCACAACAAGACCCTCAGGCTCATTAAAACATGTTACTCTTGTCGTGTGGAAATCTGTCAGCAATGGGCCAGTGAACTATTTTGGGTCTTCATAGCCTCATAGTTTAAGAAACCAAAGTCTACAGACTTGGATCTGCGCTGCTAGAGTTCATAGACAGTCTGTTTATACTTCATTGTACGCCTCTGCCTTGGGCAAGTCTAAACATCATACGAATCAGTCGATGTATTGTAGCAGTAAGATGTCTAGACTGTCCTCCAGCTCTAGGCTAGGATAGCCCAAATAATCTATAGCACTGTAGCAGTGTGAGGTCAACCTCCACCTCTGCTTCAGGCTAGTCTAGCGCACAGCCAGGGATTAGAAAAGCCTGAGCTACTATCCCATAAAAGTTTGCCTGTCACCATCAGACCCTCAAGCTCATTAAAATGCATTATTCTTGTCATGTGGAGACTCGTCAGCAACAGCAACAACACTATTTTCAGTCCTCATAGCGTCATAGTTTAAGAACCCGAGGTGAACAGTGATCTACCAAGCTCATAGAAGTGTGGTTATACTTCAATCTACACCTCTGCTGTGGGCAAGTCTACACATCATAGGAATTGCTTGATGTATTATAACAGTAAGATGTCTAGACTGTCCTCTAGCCTCAACCCCTTCTTCAGGCTAGTCTGCACAGCACATAGCCAGATAAGGGATGCAAATCAGTGTTTCTTTCTATGGCATTTCTTCAGATAGGGGCCGCCCACCTGGTAAGAGTAGTGATATGTCTTAATAAGGCTCTGACCCAAGGCAGGGGACTCTGTTTCCCATTTGGATCCCTCGCTGAAAACAGTTTGAGTTGAGGCTTTACAGCACCACTTCCATAAAGAGGTCTACCTCCACTCCTGCTCCACCGTACAGTCATAGTAGGGGTCTGCATCAAGGAATCCTCATTTACCTAGGCTAAAATATACACTGTGCAACACACCATGGAGAGCATCTTCTTCGATCTGCACCCACAAGTCAAGTCTGCTTATGCTTTCCCTCTTACACACCAAGACTAACCAAGACCATAAAGCCCTCACAAATCTACTGTCAGGCCATCATTTCCAGTAAAGCCTCTCAATTTGGAGCAGACCTACATTTGTCAGATTTTGTCAGTCCTCAGATTGGCAGAAGCCAGGTGTTTCAGAGAGAAAAGCAGCTTTACCCCTGGGCCGGGTCATGGGGGAACCCCTTTGGCCTTTTTGGCTTTGCTCTTCCCTGGACCCCAAATTAACTGCCTTGAAAATATGTGTGTAAAAGTAGTGCAGTATTTTTAATCCAGGCACTGTAGCAACAGCAAAGCTGGCACTGAAATGGAAATTAAGCACAATGTACATAAACAGGACGGAGAAAAAAAAAAAAACTCAATGAAAATCATCTCTGGAAAAGAGACAAAGCTGCAAAATAAGGCTGGATTGTTTCACGAGAGAACCTCCACAATTAAGCCCGTGAATCATATTTTCCATTCCCAGAACCACTAAAGTGCACATTCTTTGGCCAGTGGAAGTTGTTGTGCTGTAAGAAATGCACAACACTTTTTGTAGAGGGAGAAAGCTCATCTGGCTGTTGGTGTAAAAAAACAACAAAAAATGCAAGGTTACTGTAAGGACAAGGATGTCTCACATTGGGCTGTGAGCAGGGATGTAGTGGAGGGTGAACCCAACTCAGTTCTTCTGTCATAAATCTTTATGATGTAAATTCATAGTCTACATCATCTAAGTAGTAAGAAACTAATCCAAGTTATATGTGGGTGCTTTTCTAAAATAGAATTGATTTTGTTTATAGTGGTAAATGTTTGCCTTATGATGATCACCAACTTGCGGCAGTCATAGTTTACCCTCCTTTCTATTTACCACTTGGCTTTGAGGTTCTACTGTATGTTTCCACACTAACCAAAGTTCCATCAATCAGTGAAATTAAGACGAGAGGATGTGTTTGTGTGATATTTATTTGGAGAGCAACACTGTTGCTGTGATATCACTACATACACAACATTATTTGTTGTCACAAAATGGAATAATATTCGGTCTTGGGGAGTGTATCTAATTGTGGTTAAATTGTAGAAGCCTCACCCTGCATGCTGTCTAATTGGCAGATGAATGAGTGTGTTGTCCTGGTTGTCTTTGTTGGTGTTAGACTTTGTGGATTTCTTTGCACAAGTGAGTCATGTACAGCAATAGACAGATGGTTGGTTTGCCCTAGAGCACATAGCCTCAAACAATGGATACGTGTGTGTGTTTGTGTGTGTGTGTGTATGTGTCTTTCCGTCTGTCTGACTGTCTGTCGGTCTGTGTGCATGCATGCCTGGTGCATTCACACATGCATGTATTGATGCATGTGTGTGTGTCACTGATTGTATTATATGGGGAGTTCCCTGCACACGGCTCCTACTCCACCTTTTGTTTTGCGATTTCACCTCTTTATCAGTCAAACTGAAGACCAAAACAAAGATAGAGGATACTGTGCCTGTTGTGTGTGTGCATGTGTCTGCATCTGTGTGTGTGTGCATTATGCGTGGGCGGAGGCTGCGTGAAGGAGGAGGTGTTGTCGGGAACAGAAGCATTTTGCAGATGTTGCAGGGAAGGAGTGAATGGAAAGTTCTGTGGTTATCAGTCCTACAGCACTCTCTGACTCGCAAAGGTATGCCACATGTGGCACCGTCCCAGCTCAGCCTGAAGTTTAGTTTTGCTAAATCTGACAGAGCAATCATCGAACGTTTGGAGAAACAGAGCGATTGAGAGGGATAGAAGGCGAGAGAAAAGATTAAGAGGACGGTAAGAGAGAGGAAAAGAGAAAGAAAAGCTTGAAAAACATGTTTACTAGTGGAGGGTTGCTGTCGTAGTCTTAGGTTTCCCTCTTGGAGTGTCTCCCAGAGCGGAGGCGGGTGAGATTCCCTTCCGATTCCCCTAGACGTAACATGAGGAACGCTCATCTCTTTCTCTCTCTCTCTCTCTCTCTCTCTCTTTCTGACCTTCTCACTTTCTTTGCTCGCTCTAATTGCCCTTCCATACTCTCTGTCACCTCCCTGCTTCATGTGTACCTCATTGCTTTGGTACATCCCTGTCACCTGCCCCATACATACAGTATCATGGCTGTGGCCCATGGCGGCCCTATGGGCAAATCGCCCTACTGCGATTTCCCAGTCATCCACATTCTCTCCACCATAGCAATGCACATTTCTCCATATGCACAGATCCTTTCCCTGGGTTCAAATAGAAAGCCCTTATCTGATCTTTTTTCCCCCGTCTGTTTTTCTCTTTCCCTGTGTTTTAATATGGCCATTTTGGAAAGAGATATCTGCTGATGTTCACTCTCTGAATAATAAAGCTGACCACCCGCCCCCACTCACTAACACAGCTCACCAGTAATAGGCCATCCGTGACTGGGATCCTTTATTCTTTCACGTGCTGCGTGATGTGAAAAACATAATGCGATGGAAAAAAAAAAACATGGGTTTAACATCTTCCAGAGCTCCGGACTTTGCTATCAGTTCTTTGGATACCGACTCTTATTATCTTATCTGATGGCTTCCTGTCCCTCAAGCACAGTGCAATGTGTTGCAGCGATTGTATTGCTGTATCCATAAAGGCACAGCTGCTGCGTACCCTGTCGGCGTAGCAGTGCCGCGATGCCCATGCCATCACTTCGCAAACTTACCCAGCCATAGTGTGCCACCGACACAAAGGCTGTTCTGTGTCACTTCTATTTCTGACAGCCCTAATGAGTCATTGGCCCCGAAAAAAAAAATGGCACTGTGGTTGGTGCTGATTGCCCTAGCAGAGCCCAGAGCGTCTGTTCGCTAAGGTGTGGCATGAAATCACAGAGAAACCCAAAGAATGTGAGCTGAGCTTCTACAGGCTCCCAACAGCTGCAGTAGCTCACAGGCCTTTTATTGCATGGGAGCAAGGGAAGCCTGCTCACCACAACAAGCTCGGGATGAGAAAAAAAGAGAGAACAAATGAAATCTGCTTTTTTTTTTAAGTTAAGAATAGAAACGAGAGGAAAAAATAGGAAAAAATGTTAACTTAAAGAGGATTTAAAGAAGGGACAAAAATAGGGCAGAACTTAATTGAAAGAAAGAGAGGGGGCAGTCCCCAGTTATGTTAGAGATAAAACAGATCCAAAGCAAAGCAAGTGTCACCGTCACTGAATGGAAAGATAAACCCCCTAACACCTTAACCCAAATACACACCTTCTCATCCAGCAGCTATAACACCCTATAACAATATTATGGGTGTCAGTTGCAAACGTGTGCCACACTCCATCTGAGGTCCATCTTATTCTTATAATGATGCAGCTGATAATGAGCCATAATAATTGTTGTATTTTACCCTGTTGTCAATATAGATGGGCATCACCTGTGGGAGACAGAGGCCAAAGTTGACAAGGACTCCGTCAAATCTGTAAGTACACCTCAGTAACATGACACTTTGGAAATGCTATTGCTCTCTCCAATCCCACCCTCCCCCCACTCCCTCCTTACCTCTCTCCATCTCCTCTCTCACCTGTCCCTTGTAATGATGTAACCTTTGCTAAGCTATTACAAGTGCCGACATAGACGATGATGATTAGCCCATGCAATCCTGAATGGAATTTTCACAAAATCTCTCTACCCACAAGGAGTAAACACTGATTGCCATATTGTTTTTCCCACTAATACGCACAAACACACGCAAAGCATAAGAAAATGCAAGCGTGCGCACACACAAAAACACACCGAGACACTTAGACGAACACACACACACACACACACACACACACACGCCATAGCCCTCCCAGCATAGCCAGACGTTTAGTTCACAGTGAAGTGTTGTGGTGTGTGCTGAATTTGGACTGAAACACCTCGTCTGAGCCGTGCGCTGCGCACATGCATCAGCCAAGAGTGGATTAGGGCCTCAGCTTTTTACCTGCTGTTTTCATGAGAGCCGTAATGAGAAAATAAACCAGTGCACCCATTTCACTGACGCCCAGTCACACATTTAGATTGTGTTAATAAAAAAAAGGGGGGGGGGGGAGGCGAAAGGGAATCGTCAAGAGAGGAACGGCGAATGTTGTTCTACGTGTCACAGAAAGCTGCTTGTGCTCTGGAGTTAATTAACATTTCATGGAGGTTCGTTAGGTCTGCTTTCAATGTGGAGCTACTACAGTGCATTTGTCAAGTACAGGGATCTGTGACAACTTGTTTGCTTGTGTGTGTGTGTGTGTGTGTGTGTGTATGTGTGTGAGTGTGATGACAGTATGTTTTGAATTGCTGATGCCTTTCATCAGCGCCGTCTCATCCTCTTTCCACCTCCCCTTTTTTGTGTAATCTGACTGAGGCAATTTACACTTGCATGAGGTCTAAAATAAACCGCACGTGTCTAAATGCTGCAATGTAAAGGTGTTTTTTCTCCTTGTTGTTGCTGTTATTTCACTCAGGTGAATGACTTTGTTGCATCAGGAGGGCTAAATGTGGACTCTCTGATGCTTAATTGGCCTGTAGGGCTGGCTGATGCACTATGGCTGGAGTCCCAGATGCTGGAAAATTAGTGGGGGTGCAGGGCTCGGCCGGGGGTGGCGGTGCGGGGAGGTGGGGTCGATGAAAGACAAATAGTACAGTGTGCTTATGTGGAGCTCCGGCAAACAAGCGGAGAGAGACATCAAGAGAGCACTGGCCTTTTTCTCCTGCCAGCCGCCACCAGGTCACCTTACACTACTCCGGCCCGCCTGCCTGCCTGTGTTTTTATTGCTGCTCAGAGCGTGCTAACTTTCCCTGGGCGGAGATGGAGAGAGAAAGGGAGAGTCAAGCCATGTGCACACTCTCTTACACACACACACCTGCGTGTTTTCTTTGCCGTCATCTGGAGGACAGACCGGGTCTATGGACGCAGACCCCCTCACCCGCCCACCCACCCACCTTTCTCCACGTGTAGCGCCGACCGACAAAAACCTGCTTCCTGTCACAGTGCCCCGTTCTGGCCTGTTCCGACCCCCGACAGAGAGACAGCCATCCCAGGAATTAGGCGTTCAGACAGACACAAACGCTCAGACAAATCCTCTTCGTGTCCTGTTGGCCCCTCGTCAGAAAGAAAGCAGTTTAAAGTTCACGTCCGTCCAGACTTGCCGAGGTCTGGCCCCGGGGAGGGCGGGGGGTGCCGGGCGAGCCTCTCCACAGGGAGACATGGCTGTGCAAACAAATAAGCCGGCTACCTCTCTCGCCTCTGTAGTCCGTGCTGTACGGGGACCGAGGCTAAACCCCTGGGGTTTTCCTCCGAGACAAACAGGGGCACTGGACCAACCTCATGGGCTCTACTGCTGCGTATACACAGTCCAGACGAGCTAATTTAGACCAGTTCACTCAACTGCTTTAAGTCCAGCCTCTGGGAAACAGTGCCATGAATGCAGGCCAACTGCAAAATAAACATAGCTGTTGATTAATGGGCTCACACATGCTGTAGTAAGTCTGCTCTGATTTACATTTAGAGGATCTTTGTGAAAGGCTTTGTAAACCAGACACGATGACATGAAATCAGATGAGTAAACACTACTGAAGGATTTAGAGCTTATTATATGATGGTATCAGCAGCTGGCATGTCCTTATCTCATAGAGGTAAATAGTCTTCCATCTTGTGGGTTTGTTTTCCTCTTCAGAGTACAGTTGTTGTGGAGATCCCTCCCTACCGGAACCAGCGAATATCCAACCCGGTGCAGGTCAACTTCTACGTCTGCAACGGCAAGAGGAAGAGGAGCCAATACCAGCGCTTCACCTACCTGCCTCCTAATGGTAATCATCATAAATATCTCTTATTATTTTGTGACACTGAAATACTATTATGATTTTCTCAAACCACACACAGTACATTCATCATATACAGTATATCGCCAGATCACTGACACTGTAGTTTACTGCAGCCATCAAGATTCCATGTGAAATTTGTGGACGTTATTTTTTTTTTTTTTTGAAGTTATGCTTGGCAACACTTGGCTTTGGCCTGTGAGTGAGAGCAGAAGATGTGAGGTGTGTTTATTCTGTCGTGGGGCTGCGTTCCCCAGCGATGAGGTGTACCTGCTGACTGACAGAGCCTCCGGGCAGTGTTGATGTTGAGAAGTCAATCCCCCGTCGACCTGACTTTCACACCCCACCTCACACAGCACCTCCCGCTCACCAGCACACCTACATTATGCGTGAATGCACATGCATGCACATATACACACGTTTGCACACATGCACACACATGCACATACACACAGGACACACGCCAGGCAACGCTTTGCCCTGTCATTCATGTAGCAACCTGAAAACCTCTCTCTGTGCTCATCATGTGTCCCTGGCCTCTATGTTTATATATGGCTTTTCACATTGGAATTTGAAGAATGTATTGGTGAGAATTAGGAGAGCTGCTTCATAGTGGGTTTCTACCTCACATTTACACTGAGAACTGTTGACTAGGCTTTCACAATAGGCACAGGTGAAGCATAAGCTTTGATAATCAATTGCAAACATCAGGGTAAAATATTATTTTATTTTGTCTTTATTTATCCAGGGAAAGTTGACCAAGTATGTTTGCTCTTTTTCAGCAACATCCTGCTTCACATTCATACAGTTTCACACTTTCACACCAGGGAGTTGCCCAGTACACCCACAGTCTGCTACTGTTGGCCGCTGAGCAGCTCCACTGAAGCAGTCAGGGGTTCAGGGCCTTGCTCAAAGGCACCTCAGCAGTAGTTGTTGAAGTAGGGGAGAGCGTTACTCGTACTTTTTCCCCACCCACATTTTCCCAGTTGGTCTGGGAATTCAAACCAGTGACCATCCAGTCACAAGCCTGCTTCTCAAACCTCTAGGCTACCACTACCCCCTGCTCTTGATAACCAGTGAAATCCATTAGATCAAAACAATGGTATCTTGTTTTCATTGATCAGTGTCTAATGGGCCTAATGCTGCTGGAATAGCATGCTTTGTGTTTTAAGTCTATAGCTGCTAATAAGATGTGACATTTAGATTATCGCCAGATGTATTTATGGCCAGAGGAGATAAGCAGTGATTCAGTCTTTGGACGAGGCTCTGAGAGAAAGTAGAGCAGGGCCCTATTTGGAGATGCCTGATTACTGTGATGAAGTGCATTGTGGGTAACTGGACCAGTCCAGGGCCAACAAACTGTGGCCATATATAGCATATCCATTCCATATACGATCCTGATACAGAGAGAGGGAGGGAGATAGAGACAGAGAGTCTTATCAGCCTGCATTGTGCATCTCTAAGTCATTTCCCTGAGCATAAACATGACTCTAACTAAAAGATGACTTGTTGTGGTCTCTGTTTTGCTGCCAAGTAAATCACAAGTACAGCATGGACCACACAAGCAGGGCCAATGTCTTCATGAAGGAGCATAATTAACTAACTAGTGTCACAGCCAGACCATGACTCACAAACTATTGAGTGCTATGTTGAGATTTACCACCCTTGTAATTGTGTTTATATACACACATATTACAGTACAGAACATAGCATCTGTCCACAAACAAAGATATTTAAATTGGAGATAGCTAAGAAAGGCAACCTGGATAACAGCAGATTGTAGTTGAGGCAGAGCTGCACTGGAGGCAGAGTTATCTTGGTTAGCTAGTTAGCCTAGCTGAACATCCAAGTTCAAACTAGCCATACTAGCCTATAGCTATATCTAGGTAAGCTAGCTAGCTAGCCTGCTGACCTTCTAAGATCATGAATGCCATGAGTCAAGTTTGAATAGCTCTGAGAAACCGATTCATCGGCTCCACCCATTGAGGTTTAACTCAACCAATGAGATTATTTCTGCCTCCAGAGCAGCTTTGCTTCCAAAAATGTTTGTAGAACTGAATCTCTAATCTGCTGGATAATATCAAGGGTTTTGGATAATATAAGGGTTGTCATCAGAGTAAACAGACCCTAAATGATGACTGTGATAGTCTCATGGTTTGAATACAATAACAAAGAAGGAGGAAAGCCCAGTGTAGCTGTTTGTTTTGGAGGGTTTCAGTGTGAGTGTTTAAACACAGACAGTCAACACTGTGGCCAGGTATGGAGGGGTGGGAAGGGGCTAGAGAGGAGCAGTGCCCCCACACACACACTGTTGTCATCACTTTCTTGCCTGCCTATATGAAAGGGGTTCTTCCGGCCCACTGTCCCACTTCAAGTACAGTTGTGGTTGCTGACGTTGTTTAGAAAGAACATTTCTTTCACACTCTGGTGTCTGCTCATCTATAAAAAGGCAAAACCGACACTTAAAATAGCCTGACTTGTTTGAAAAAGCGGAAGGACGAAGCAAACACTCTCTGGGACACAGATGCTAGTGAAAACCACCTTTATTTTCCATTCTGGTCATGTGACCGTCTTGTTATTCATTGCTGTTAATGCATATAAGAGTGTGCAACTGTCTGTTGAGCTGTAAATGTGGTTGACACCTGCCTGAACACTGCTGGTACTGAAACCTGCATTTAGAGAACTAAACACCCAAGGGCAAAAAGAACAATTTCATTGTGTTTTGTCCACAGTTTAAATAGAACAGGCACATTTCCAGGGAGACTGTATTGTTTTAGCCATGTAAACCAGATTTGTATCTTCCCTCAGCCTCGCCACACCTCAAACTTGAATTATAACATATTATTATCAGATGCAATCTGTATTGGAAACATGGCTGCTCTCAGTCTTACTAGTTGACAGACAGAGATAAGCTTGAGTGACACGGTACTGGTGTACTGTAGGCTTGTTGAAACATTGCCATAATAATGCATTGTGAATACAATTAAAACAGGATTTCGGTCATTCAGAAACATCGCCTTAGAGGTTAGTCATTAGCACTGTACAGTCAGTGAACAGTGGGGGATTGGACAGTGACTGGAATACAAACAGATACTGTAGGTCAACCATTGTCTCCTTTCTGGAAAAACTATCCTGAACAAAAGGAGTTAACCTTTAGCTTTCCGGTAACATCAATTATAAATTCATGATGTTGGAATTATAAGGTTCTTTATGGGCTTTTGTTTTTTTTTATCAAAATTGAGTTATCTAAATATTCATGATTTTTGAATGTTATTGTTGTGTGGTGTTATGTATTTTTAAAGAACCTTTTGGGGTTAAATATTTTAAAAGATATAAAGTAGATAACAATTTTTGCCAGAGTTGATGTCAAATTTTTGATACTCAATATCTCAGAACTGCACTCCACCCAGATAGAAGCTTATAACTCCAAGCTCACAAGTTGTTCCATGTGGAGTAAAAATGGATTCAGCCTATGGATCTCTCTGAGATATACCATCAGCAGCAGTTGTGGTTTGGTACGTGGAGCCTAAGTGCTTGTCTGTGATGTTGAGATGTACATACAAGTGTCCTTGTCTGGCTCCCGGAATGAGCCTCGCTTTTCCAAGATCCCTTCCAATCATTCTTGCATGCGCAGAGACGTGACGTGTTGCTCTTCAAATAAGAAACAGTTTTCACCAACCACATTAAACAACAAACGCCAAAAAGTGCTGGCAATGACCGGAGCCCGAGCGAAGAACTTCTCGGAACCCCTTTATTTTTACAGGCCGTTTGGAGATTCCTCTGTAATATCAAGTTCTATTCTTAACGCAAACGGGTGCCGACTCCCCCTCTCTCCATTGGTTTGTGGTTGGGGAGGTTGGAGCGGGAGAGGGGAGAGTGAGAAACATGTTCTGTGACACATACAGGAAAAGTTAATGAACCACACATTGTTCTTTTTTTTTGTAAACATTTGCACAGTCATGTTTCCCAAATTGGACAAAGACCGAACTGTTTCTGTCATGTCTACAGTTTTGGGCATTGTCCGACTCACCTACGGTACACTAAGGCCCACAGTATGCTGGGCGACCAGATTGCCTACACAGTGGGACACGGTGCACTAGCAACCTGTGAGTTAATGAACTACCACCTGTTCCATGTTAAATGTCACTGCAGATTCATGCCGCAGGAAAAAGATGACTTCAGCGTAGGATTTTCTTTTTCTGCAGCACAGCAACACCTGAATTTTGTGCTGTGGAACCACCAGGTCGTGTCCCAACTCGGCAAGCATCCCATCGGAAATGAGAATCAGAACCCGCTGTATCCCAGAGTCCTCCTTGCCTGTGGCTGCAAGTAATGAGGGTCTCCTTCAAAAGACAATCTACAAGGCTACATAAGCCCTGTTTGCTCGCCCTTCCTAATCAAATACACTGATACAGGCACAGACACACAAAGGCACACGCACGCACACACACACACATCTATGTCCCTATACTGCCATTCCCTTCAGAGGAAACGAGAGCTCAATAAATACCCAGATCAGGCCTGATCAGTTTAATACGAGCAGACAGAGGGAAACTGCCAGAGATGGAGAGAAAACCATGTGCAGAGCCTCAACTGTCTGTGGGCCATAACCCACAGGTTGGGAGGAAATAGAAGCCAGCTGAAGTTGGGACTCACAGGGTGAATCTGCTTTCTCTGCTCGCAGACGCAGTGGAAGGGAGATGCACAGATGGATCGATTTGGAGGGAGACCTCTCTTTTTATCTGTAGCAGAGGAGAGAGCTGAGATCAAGACAATTTGTGAATCTAGGAAAAAGATTTTAGACTTTGAAGAAAGGCAAACGTGATTTGATTTCCGATTTTCTAGTCTTCACAGGCATAGAGGCAGACCCCTAGTTTGTCACTTTACTGAAAATGAATACTTAGACAAGATGTTCATGTAAAAATACACCCGTTCTAAATCACAAAGTGGGTCTGCAACAGGGAAGAGCCTCCCATCCCCACTAATTGAGACGCTGTAGACTCGCTCTATTTGCCCAAATGAAATCCTGGTGTCGGGTTTGGTCACTGGCAGGAAATCTTGTGTCATTTACGTCAGATTTGTTCATCCTCAAAACTTAAGAGAGACATACAAAGCAGTCTCCTAAATAGCAGCCGTCCAGGGAAAGCTGCACTCACCAACGTTAGATGTTTTGCCTCGCTCGTCCCTTTGGCATAAAGCATCACGGACCGGCCAGGCTGGTAAACATGAGCGTGTTGTGTGCAGTTTACTGGCGTCAGGTTACATGGTTGGTGGGTGTTGAAGTTCAAACAGTTTCCAGTCAGTTACCTCTCGCTGCCATTCGGATCTGCCAAGGTGCAAAGTTGCCTAGTGCAGCTTTAACGCTAAAACTACATTATTGCATACTCATATCTGCATTGTGTCAGCTTTTCAGGATCTAAGAAGAATGACCTTGTTTTTTGCTTGATGATCATTGCATTTTTGAGTTTGTTTAATATGGTTTTGAAAGCGTTCCATAAGCCAAAGGGTTGTAGAATTTTCTCAACCCATAAAGGACAATGCAATCCTTGAATTGAAGATAAAAGGTGAATCACCAAAGCTGGAGCTATGAGATTTTCACAACAGCATATTGCTTAAATCCTTGTACAATTGCTCATAATGATGTCGTGCTCTGTGGCACCATGGCACCGTGCCATCCATTCACCGTACAGAGAATAGAAAGAGAGAGAGACAAAAAAAAAGAAAGAGTGAGGGAAGTGACTGCGGATGTAGTGTGCACCATGTGACTTGCTTGTTATTCCCCAGGCTGAGGAGAGTAGGCCCCGCGCATCATGGGACCTGCCTTACGATGCTCCCCCAGATGCCGGGCCCGCTCCCTGGGCTCTGATAGCAGACAGGACTGACGTAAATGTGCTCCCTGCTGGGTAATCACAGCACCTCAGCTCAGGCCCCAGAGGCTAGAGGCGCGATAGTTAATGTCTCAGTCAGATCCGACTCCCACAAAAATAATAACAACACATCGAGAAGCAGGGTGTTGTTCATGTGACACTCCAGCGCTTCATACATTTTGTTTGCATCCCTCGCCTTTATTGTTCAAAGGTTCTATTGTGTACGAGTGCAAACACATGATTCAGACAAACATCTTATTCATATCGACATCTGTAGGCCTATGAGTAAATGTCAATTGGAGCAAATTTAGCCAAAAACACTTATGGTTGGCATCAAACACTCACCACACCCATTAACACGTTTTAACAATGTGCCGAAATAGAAACAGTGTGTCCATTGTGACTCAGAAGCCTTTGCTATCCATCTGGGTATCTTAACACTGCCCTATTAGCGGTGTCCTGGCACAGTCGGAGCATGTGTACTCATACAATAACTCGCCAGTGAGATTTTTTAAAGTGGATTTCTCTCCCTCTTTCCCCCCAGGCTTATACCCATGTCTGTGAACGCTAGGGATTGAGTGGTGAATACGTTTAAAATTTCAATTAATAGAAAATCTCCCTTGTTTTCAAAAACTGTTCTTGATGACGGACAGGAAGCACGTGATGACTGTCAATCCGAGCTAATCAGGAAACGGCGCAGACCACCTCTAAATGGACTGGGAGTTGGAAGACAGGAGGCAGGGTGATCAAGTGGGGTCATTGCACTCTCCTGCATTAGTTGAGGCCCGGAGCTCCTGAAACCACAGGCGTAGCTATACAGCCTCTTAAGGAGCTCAGGCGGCCTAATCAAAATCAAATCATCTCTTTTCTTTCTCTTTCTCTCTCTCTCGCTCTCTTTTGGTCCAGAGAGCAACAATTACTCTTAAAGTGCGGAGGAAGCCTAGGGGTCCCAGGCTCCTAGAGGAACAGCAGCAGCAACAGCAGCAGCAGCCCACTGCTTTAAAGTAGTCTTTTATGGGATATCAGAGCTGGAGGAGAGTCCAAAGAAAATAGGTCTTTTTCATTATTAGAGCCAGCTGTGGCTTTCCACACTGATGACTCATCCATTTTTCTTTCCCCCCTCTATTCTTTTGCTTTTTTTCATAGTGTGGTAAAAGAAGGGGGGGGGGGGTGGGGGGGGGGCTGCTGCTGTGTTGGAGGGCTCAGCCAAATTGACACTGAGCCCATATTCGCTGGTGGTTGTTTGTTTGGATTAAGGAGGGTATCCTAGCCACAATCGTGCCTGCTCACCAACTCCTTTACTCACCCTTGCTCACGTACTCATCGAGCCACGTGGATCTCCTGCACGTTTCTAATATCTCTTCCTTTCTCTCTACTTTTTTTTTTGTCTCTCTGTTTCTTTTTTTTTTTTTTCTTTTTTTTTTTCCCCAGTGCCGATAATAAAGACAGAGCCCAATGATGAGTATGACTCTCTGGGGACCCCTGGGCTGCCCATGCATTCTAAGCCCTACTACAGCCAGCCCAGGCTCACTCCCATCATGCCTGTAGGCGATCCTGATGCCTGCCTGGTCGGAGGCTACCCTCCCTGCCCGCCTCGCCACGCCGCCATGCCCGCCTCCTCCCCCAGCTCCAGCCCCACGCTGCATGACCTGTCCCCCGTGGCATATAGCAAGTGCCTCTCCAACAGCCCCACCCACGCGGCGCCGCCGGGCCCCATGGTGCCCACCATCCAGGAGACCCCCGGCCGCCCGAACCTCGCCCACCCGGCCTCCCCGGACCACGGCTCTTCCCTGGGGATGCTCCATTCCCAGGGCAGCCCCAACCATCTCAACAGCCCGGGACCCCACGGCTACCACTCCATCTATGCCAACAGCAGCCCCTCGTCCTCCCCGGTGTCCCACCCCTCCACTCCGGGCGGGGCGGCGGAGAGCCCGTTCGTCCAGGCCTACAGCCCCACTCAGGCTCAGGCGGCCGGCTCGGCCCAGGCCAGAGGGGGCTCCCCCAGCCTGCTGCCGGAGGACGCCAGCCCCCCCTCCATGGCCATCACCGTCAAACAGGAGCCCCAGGAACTGGACCAGATGTACCTGGATGATGGTGAGTCACCAGAAACAAGGCGTATCTGAACTGTCTGGACTTTTCCATTAGCTCATAATTTGAATAATCAGAAGCATGTTGTTTTTCTTTATGAAAACCTCTCTTTATGAGCTCTCTGTCCACGTCAAAATGTTCCGTTTACGCAGCACGTTGCATTTATTTAACACCTTTTGCTTATCTGCATGCCACCACACATAACCGCGCCCTGCTGCACCTCTCACTATTTCCTGATGAAATTCTGGCAGCAGATTTACGTCAGATTTGTTTAATTTTAGACCCCGGCAGATTTATTTGCTTTTGCTGTAACGTGCGGTCCGGCTTATGTTGTCCAAGTAGCAGCTTTACTTTAAAACTTGATGGGATTTTGAAACAATCTGTCAAAACATCAGAGCACTGAGGTCAGTCGGGGTGCAGCAGAACAAAAACAGTGGCACACGCGTACCGAACCAAACTGTTGACACAAGGACTAATGAAGGAAGCAAAACAATGGGTAGGGGTTTCCTGAACCAAGCCATTTTTTCCCCCATCTTTCTGGGAGGGATGCTGGGAGGCAGAAGGCAGAGGCTTTGTTTTCCCGTGTTTTCCCCGTGGAGCCTCCACCATGCGGCTGTCGTCATCAGGGGAGACTGGGGGGTCACCGGCCCCCCTCTGGAAATGAGTCCAGTCACACCCAAGGGAGCATAGGGTTGATGCACCCACACTTTATTGCCTCCCGTGTCCACCTCTCATCATAATTAGCGCTCTGTCTCGGGTCACTAACCTGTTATCACGGTGCCAACGGAGGCCTCACTTGTTGTTATGATGTGTATTCATGGAACGCATAAATGGCATCCTGCCAGTTTAAAGTGATAAAGTCCCCATGCATCCAAACAGGGGGAGGGAGGGGCGGATAACTCTACACTGAACTCAGGAATATCACTCTTCCTGTGCACCTTTTGTTCAGTAAACAGAAATAGTATGTGTGTGTGTGTGTGTATGTGTGTGTGTGTGCGTGTGTGTGTGTGTGTGTGTGTGTGTGTGTGTGTGCGCACTTAGCCTCACTCAACAGCTTAGGGAGTACAGGGGTGATAGGCATGAGGGGACCAGGGGAGTTTTGCTGTGGAGCTATAATTGAGTTGAAATGCAGTTGTCAGCATATCTGTCAGTCCTGATGAGCCCCATTAGTCCTCACCTCATAAACAGACAATACAGAGACAGGGGAGGATGTCTGTCTGTTATCAGCTTTATAAAATAATTTCCAACGTTTCTTTTCTTCTCTATTCCATTTTCTTTTCTGGTTGAGGTGCTACAGTGAAATAAGAGAATAGTGGCGTGGTGTCGTCTGGAAATGAGATTTGCAGCGGCATTGTCATGCGTATGTGTAATTCTTTCTCAAAGTTTTCAATAGTTATGGCAGGCAAAGGAGCCTTGAATTCAGCTTTAATTGAATTAGCCTGAAACTCAAGCTTTATTTTGCATTTTGTAATAGGGTTGTTAAAGGGTCCTTTTACACTGTAATATGGCACAGTATGAAGATATTCCAAATGTCCACAGCAGTGCTAAGGTGAAATCAAGTAACCTTGTTTCTCTTCCCCACTGCTCCATTCACTGTCACTTTAGCAGGGTCAATCGCTCTCCGGCGCGGTGGCCAAATGTATTCAGCCAGTGATTACAGTTGCATTAGGGACGCGCAGGAATGTGTATTGATTGACCAAGGACAGTGAGGCAGCCCCTCAATGTGCTGCCATTTTGCATCACCTAATGTCTGCGTAAGCATCTGTGGTGAGCTCCTGGACTCCTGGTAAGTGTGCGGTGGTAACAGCATACTCCAAAGGCATCTGCTGCTCCCGGGCCCGGCCCCATCCCGAACCCCTCAAATGAGCCCTAAGCTAAAATAAATAAGATCGGAAGGCAGCTCACAGGGCGTCCCGCTCCCCATCCACATGCATTACCACCGTATGTTAGCAAGCTGAGCGCTCCATTAGAGAGGGAAGACGAGCGGATGACCTCACCGCAGCAGCAGTGATTTAACGCCAGCCGTGTAGAGTAGCGTTCCTCCCCGGCAATCGGGGGCCGGTGATTTGGAGTCTGCGGGAGCACACTTGAGCTTCCCCCAGAGCGGAGCGCCTCCCACGCTCAAACGCTGAGGCCTCCGGCTCTCATCAGCCAGAGGAAATGTGTCTCTCTGGCCAGCCCCAGACTTTACGCAGCCCCTGAGAAATCACTCAACTTATCAACGGTGAGCTACTGTACCGCGAGGAGCTCCGTTAGCATGGAGGGAGTCCGGGATGCAAACCCCCCTGACTGCCTTACACAGTCTCCTTTGTAATCTGTAAAAAACTCCACTCTTCCCTCTGCTGTGATAGAAACTTTCTAACTACAGTAAGTGAGAGACATGAGGCGATGTTTCTGCGGTCGGCCCTGAAGCTACGTGGGAAAGACCCAGTAGCTGATTTAGTACTCCGATTGATGAATGATCATTTGGCCATGGTAGGGTCTGCAGTTAGATGTAGGCTCTGTGGCGAACCAGCCGTCTTCATGCAATGTCATGTTGGTTTGTTGGGAATGCAAGCAAGATGTACTATTGAAGAGGATAAAACACCCTACTCTGCTAGAAGACTCAGCATTGCCATTGTTTGACTCATGGTCATGAGCAGTGTGCGGTGCGGCTCACATAAAACAGAAGTTTCTCCAGACATTTTGTACTTACTCACAGCCCACTATCTCTAATCCAGCACGATTTACAAGGCACAAGGCTTTGAGCACAGTGCCAGTCAAATGACATCAATAAAAATAACAATAGAACTTATGAAAAACGAGGAGCTCGGGATTTACGTTTGCCTTGTTAGCCTTTCTAATTAACCCATAAAAACAACGCTGCAATGACGGCACTCTCTGTCACACGTCCTTAGGAGCAGTTGTGGTGACATCATACCCCCCCCCCCCCCCCCCCCCTTGTCTCGCACATACACTGACACGCATGTGTGCATGTGTGTGCATCTACATACACACCCACATACACATGTACATATGCTTTTGATCTGATACTTGGTCTTGTTTAAACAGACGATTTTGGAAAATTTGGCCCACATTTCTCGCTACAAGCCCTTCACTTGCACCACTATGCTGGGTGTTTATGGAGGTTTTTGTGTGGATGTGTGTGTGTGCGTATGGATGTAATGTGTGTGTATGTGTTTGTATGGAGCAGGAGCAATGTGCTGGCTGGGCTAGGCGTTTGGTCCTATGAGGCTGCTGCTGTGTGTCCTCTCTCATTAGCTGCTGCTGCGATGGGTGATATCATGAAGTGCAGCTGAACGCAGCGCACAGCGAAGGAACTAGCGCTAATCAGAGGGCCAGATTTCTACCAGCTGGCTCTCTGGAAAACAGAGGGCCCTTATTCACCAAAATAAGAAAAACACTGAGTGCCAAGCGGGCTCTGCCGATTTCTGACATTTGACATATGTACTCTGATTGCCTCACGTTACAGGGCAAGTTTTCCTCGTGATTGTTTCCTCCTCAACTCAAGGTTTGTGCATTTGAAACGCTAGCCGCCTTGTTTTCTCAAACTGAAAACAGAATTGTTGTCGCTCCTCCTTTCCTCCCCCCCCCCCCCCTCCTGCAACAAGAAGGCATTCTAACGTTTCTGAGGATCTCCGTCCACCATTGTTGCTTCTGAAGGCAACTCAAGGCTTTCCTCATGGAAACTTTTACACATCCTGGCAACATGCCCAGACCCCAGGACTCCGCAAAACCCCTAATGATGATTGAGAGCGCGTCCGCACCGCTCTGAAAACATGCTGAGTCGCTTACATTGGAGTGTGCCGCGAGGCTGGCTCTGGGGGGGGGGGGGGCAGAAGAGAGAGAGAGGAGCTGTTGGGGGAAGGGGAGGGGGGTCATTAAAGTGGAGGTTGAAGTGTCTAATGGGACTCACTAAAGCAGAGCAGCTCCTGTATGTTTGGACAGCATGTATGTGTATGCATGTGTCTCTGTTTTAGTTAGTAGAGGCAGTGAGATATGGAGGTACTATAAGACCCGCTGATGGTTCATAGTGTTGGAGCCTGTGCTTTCACAACACTCCACCTCTGACCCTCTGGCCTTTTGGGAGCGGGTCGAGCTTCGGCTAATAGTAGACAGAGGGAATGGCTGTCTTTTGGTTAAGTGCAATGCCAAGAACAGAGTCTCCTCCTAGATGTAGCGATATTGACAGGTACAAGAGGAAGGGTGATGGCTTTTTTATTATTAATGACTAAAAAGAGGATGTGGATTTTTTACTATTGTTGTTATTGCTGCCTTCTCATATTAGGAATCTTGTTTTCCTGGCAGTCCTTGAAATGGTGAGGTATAAAACAAAAACTTTGGCCTTTCTGGAGAAGTTTTATAGTCATAGGAAAAATTAATATGTAGCCATACGCTAAGATTGGCCTTGGAGAGTCATTGACAGCCTAGGCGATGGTTGGACAACTACACTTTTGGGATCACCAAGAGAAACACCAGTATTTTCAATTCAAATTCTTCTCATTGGGATCGAAAACCACTCTTTTCACTCTGTAATTTAAGCAGCTATGTCTCTCACTAGCTATTACCATCACAACCTCACCCAGCAGCTGTGTGAGTAGGTCAGTGATATATATGAACTTCTATACAAAGTAGTGGTATATGGTACTGTATGCTATTTATCCATTAATGTGATTATAAAATTAAATGGGAGGGTGCCAACTGACCTTAAAAAGTTTGTAAATTATAATAGTATAACAGTGGAAAAGAGTGGCATGGCCAAAATTGTCAACGTGAAGAAAATAGTTGTAGCCAGTAGAGGCACGCACTCCAAAAAAATGAGGTCACTATTGTACTGGGTCAGCAAAAAAAAAAAATATCAGTGCACTTCAAGTCAGTTTGTAACGAAAAGTATAGGAAGTAGATTTGACTGATATATGGAAGTTACAATGGAATTAATGGAACCCAGAGAGCCACATACCATGGCGTCTTCGCAATAGAAGAGGGATACCTTTGCAGTTGAGTGGAAGTCCTCTGGATTACCTTAGCACCCTCTGTTTCCTCTTACATCGCTTTTATCTCTGTCCCATTGGCCAGACATAAGAGCCTTTAGATTCCTGGTTGTGATCAGCTTTTTTCAACACATATTATGAAACCCACTCAATTATAGGCTGTATTGTCCAAGATTGCTCGCAGTTTAGCAAATAATTGGATCTAAGTGGATACATATGACAATGGCAATGGGGTCACAGTATTAACGCTTTGATTTTTAGCCCTTTGTAAAACCATTGGGAATATTATTAGTTTTGATAAGTGCAGCAAGATGAATCTGTAAGAATTCAATCCATTCATTACCACAGTATTCTGGCTTTCGTGCGTGCGTGTGTGTGTGTATGTGTGTGTGTGCGCGCGCGCGCACCCCGAAACCCTGGCAGCAGAGCCAGAGGACCTGGTCTGGTTTCAGTCGCTCCGTCATAATATCCACAGTCACTGAGAAAGAATGTGTCTGCTGCGAAACTGCAGCTAAATTATCTAAACAAATTGGGTTTCTTTTGTGTCTGAATTCTGATACACGCACGCATTTAGATGGGAGAGTTAGATTTCATTTTAAATGGGTTTTGTGTTTTTGAAAGGACGCTCAAATGTCAGAAATGCATGAAGCAGATTTGCTACTGTGAGAATGAATGTCTAATTTTCTCTGATTATTCCAAGCTGTGTATAAGGGTGAGTAGGTACAGTTGGCAATGATCTGCTTTATCAATAGCAGAAAGGTCTTCATAGTGAAGTATAGAAGAGTAAATCCATGGGGAATGTGTGCGCACACACACTTGCTTATCCTGATATATTTGAGTCCCTTCATGGAATTTATATTCCTCTGGTTCATCATGTGTCATGTATCCCATGTAGTTTTTCCTGACGCAGCCGTTTAAAGGCTCGGTTTCTGTGGCTCACATTCTGAGGTTTAGGAAACACGCGTTGAAAAGCCACCAAGCCACGCCGATCACAGCGGGTCAAGACCCAGAGAGGGCCTGTGGCTTGGCCGGGATCCTCCTGTGTATCTGTGATCATGGAGCTACCACCTCGCTCCAGACACACTCATTACTGACTCCTAATGTGACTGATGTGAATGCGGTCGACTGCTCCGGCAGGATGATCACTGATGACTCCGCTCAGTTTGACTGAGTCTCATTCCCCCCAACGAGCCCTGAAGAGTTTATCTGTGTCCTGGCGAAGCTACAGCATATAACATATGATTTCAGCCTTCTCCGATCCATTCTCTTTACTTATTGGCATGAAAATTTGCTAACTGTACATCTGGGATATTTCCTGCCGGCATAAAAAGAACTGAGTACAAGGAAAACACGCAAGCACACACACAAGTTGTCCCATCTACAGTGAGGTCAGAGGTCAGGCTCAGCTACAGAACAGCACCTCTGGAGCTGGTAGGGTTTCAGCTTCAGGACACTTTGGCAGGGCGGAGGCTTTCTGTCACAGAGGTTTGAACCCGTTTGAAGGACTCTATCCTCCATGCAATGTAATAACCGCACTTACAGACTTCGCACACACTCCCCCAAAAGCAGTTGTAGTGCTTTTGGTCAGTGTTTAGGGGATGTAAATACCTGTGGCATCAGTAAACAGAAGCAGGTCTCCATCCCAGACCATTTAATAACAGCTCCCCATCTGAAATTTGTTAGCTCAGTGAAATAGTATCCTGTAGCGACGGATGTCAACAGAGAAGTCTGCTCCAGTCGGGAGGGATGGGGAAAGCCGTGGGGTTTGCAACTCTTGGCAGTCTCCTCCATGCGCAGATAGCTCAGGAGGGAGAGGTGTGTGTGGGTTGGGTGCGGGTGGGGGGACTAAAGAGAGAGAGGAGGGGGCATAAAGACAGAGAGTATAAGAGAGAGTGAAATATGGATATAGAGTTCCAAATAGTGAGAGTCGCAGTAGCATCTGTCACAAGACTATAAACCAAATGCACATTGTCCCCTGTTTCAATGCGGCAGCCCTTTACACAAATCATTCTCCACACAGACATTTAAACATAAAGAGCAGTTGTAAAAATGATAAACATGCCATTCTCAATCAATCCCTCTATATTTTTCCCTAATCATGTGGATTTAATTTAACTGGGATCTGAGATTCAATTAGTTCTTTATTCTTTATTTTAGAGTAGTAGCTATTTTGTTAGGCTATAGGCCAGCTAGAAGGCATGAGATGAATTAGGAAGAGATTTTGGGGTCAGGAGATTCCCAACATGTCCTTAGATCCAGGAATATTCACCGAGCATGAGAAGAAGCAGGTCAACCATAGAAATAAAGGAAAGGCAGACACAGACAGACAGACTAAGAGAAAGAGGGGAAAATCTGAGGTGGAAGAAAGTAGCGTGCAATCTTTGGTGATTTTCCCTGGCAGTTTCTCCCAGTGCCCCTGTTCTTCACACACAGACACTACGTGCTTCTTTCTGAGCTAAAGCTGTTAAAACCAAAACACTAAAAGTCAAAGAAAGGAAAACACTGTGAAAGTTAAAGATCAAGTTTTTTTCCTCTCCCCCGAGTGATCGCTCGCAGTGCAGAGACTTACCGAGCAGTGGGTGAATGGTTTTCCTTTCAGGGGAGTGAATGATCATAACCACTGAACTGTAAGTGTCCTACTGCTGGCATATGACCCATGGTGGCTATAAATTTCAACTGGTCCCCCCGACTCTCCAGATTGTACTCTTAAAAACAGCTCAACTCTCAAACAGGGAAATCCTTTCACCCTCAGCATCGCAGCAAGCCATTGGCATTGAGAAATGAAATGATGAAAGGCTAAAATGATGCACAATCCCCAAAATGCAATTCTTTAGCACTGGAAAGGCCAAGCTGCCATCAATTGACTGGTGTTTTGAATTGTATCATGGAACTATCTCACCTTTCAAAATGACCCACTTTCTGTTGTTTTTTCAAAATCATGCAAGGGAATAGCATTTATAATTATATTTATGCCCTTCATTTGACAACTTGTTGGCCTGCTCTTAGACCCCTAAAGTCCATCGGTCTTTCTAGTGCTAGTAGGCAAGACAATTCAGAGGTTTCTTTCTGCTTATACAGTAAATCACCCATGTCGAATCTGCCAGCGCATACCTTGAGTTTGAACGCTCAGGTCATAAACGCTCTGTGTGAATGAAAATGTCACGTACATTTTAATTTGATCAGTGAGATTTACTGCATCGTAGAGTAAAAAAGCAGGCTCCTGTTTCTGTTAAGGTATTCAAGTTCCCCCCCAAGCCCCAGCTACTATTAAATCTGCAAGAGATGAAACAGGGTGGACAAAAGCAGGTGAAAGTATGATTCTATGATTTACAGTTGACAGCAAAGGTCTCTCTCTCTCTCTGCTTCTCTGTCTCTGGAAGAGTAGCCATGTCTTCCCTTTAGATTTGGAGATAGTCTGGGTTTCTGGATGGATACGTTACAGCCTCCAGATGGATGAAAGTTTGTCTGTATTCTATGAAAATCAAAGAGGGGTCGACGGGTGTTGGAGAGGAGGGAAGTGGAGGATTTGCCAAGATAGCCTCCCTCCTGCCTCCAGGCTCGTCCAGGTGAATAAGTCCACGATGTGCCCTCAGGTGACCTCCTCCTCGGTGTCTGTGAATCCCCACTGGCATTGATGATTTAAAGTTGTAGGGCGGCTCTCGGGGTCAGCAGACTGAGTGTTAATCAGATCACACTCGGCTTTAGTACAAAGTCGTAGCTGCTCTCAGATCGCTAGAGCTCAGCAGGAATGTTGGAAGACAGAGGCCGAGTTTTTCTGCACAGCAGGAGCTTTTTAAGATTTAGTTACCTTCAGAATAGTATTCAGCGCCATTGCTGTGACTTTACGATGAAGCCTGCAAGAGCTTTCTGTCCAAGAGGCTGATCCTGTACGGTAGGCCGCTCCCCCTGCTCATCGAGATGCTGGATCAGTCGAAGACTTACAGTCTACTGTAATGTTTGGACTATCAGACCGTGCTATCAGAGCATGCTATCCAAAGCAGTAAAACAGCCTATGAGAGAATAACGTCGTTGGCATTTGGAGCACTCGAGCAAGAGGATTGTATTGCAAAGTTCAAGGTAGTTCTGCTACTTTGTCATGCTTTAAGTTGAAAAAAAAATGGCAGAGAACAATGAGCAGAGCTAATACCTTTTTATGGTTGGGAAAACAGACAGTTTAACCAAAGGCCATGATGTGCAGATACACACACACACACACACACACACACAAGCAGACATGCACACACACTTAGAACAGCAAGGTGCCTCTCTAAGCCGTCTGTCTGTGATGGATAGTGACCAATAAAACTCGCACTGAGGTAAGCCTTTTTGGACAAGGAGAACACAGTTTCTCTATATATAAATATATTTAAAAAAATAAGATTCTGAAATCCCACATTACGACTGACAGGGAACAGGTGATTTAAAGAAGCAGAATACAAATGCTGATGTTATAAATCGTATTATATGCAGGTGCACAGCCAAATTCTCACTCAGACGGCCATAATCTACTGAAGTATGATTGTTTCAATATGCTCATATTTTTTGCTGTGTGCCATTTTCAAACCCAGCGAAATCTCTAGCCGTCTGCATCAGCCTCTGTCGGAGCATACGTTTCTAATTCTGAATCAATCACAGCGAGTTTATCAGATGGCTGAGTTATTTTACCATAAACCCACTGGTAATGAGGCATACAAAGAGTTTTAATCTGTCTCCTTTCATATCTCAATCACACAGACGTGTGTGTGTTTCAGTCAGTTTGGTGCATTTTCAGGCTTTGCTGTTTGCTTTGACTTGGTTATGCCTCACTAGTTGTTGTTTGAAACTGAGCTCTTGATTTCTCACAATCTGGAGTCATCTATACGCACTTTATGACAGAAGATCTTCAGCTCCATACTTTAATGTTTACTTTTGATAAACGGTGTGATTGTTGGGCTTATTACATGAGAAAAGACAGTTTATACTCTTGGTTAAAGTTGTAATCCGCGAGATTTCTTGTGTATTTTTTTTTTGGTGACATCTTTGGTGCTAAGCGCTCACTGCTGTGGTGTTTTCGCTCTGCACTTCCCAGAGATCGTTGAATTTCTGTTGATGAAGTTTGAGTTTCTGTAGGTGGCGATTTTTTCTTTGTCTGTTCAGCCATGGTGGCTATCACTGCTCATGCTAACTACCCAGTTCTTCTTCTATTTATTCTAAACAAACTAGAAACATAAAACGCATCACTTCCTTTGTACCAGAGGATTTTTCCCAGGAAAGACCTTCCAGGCACCGGGTGTTCAGAACAGCAAATGGAAAAGCTTTCATGAACGATAGGTTGAATCACTATTGTGTTATATCAGTTGGCAATAGAGTAGCAAAACAGACATTTATTCATCTAAGAATTCTTACCACTCTATTACTTATTTTTACTTTAAATCTTTCTCAAAGGTAATTTAATCTGTTGCAGAGTGAGAGGGCTGTACAGTGAAAAGTGACTTCATTTCAGAGAAATGGGCGATGAGGGCACGGGAGAGCAGCCCTAACCATGTAAACACCTCCCCCTCATCCTCCCTGGAGACCGGCCTCGAGCGATCACACCCGCGGCCTCCTGGGCCCGGGAGGAAATGAGAGGAGGAGGAGGTGGCGGGCTCACAAAGAGAGAGAGAGGCGAGATAGGGAGAGGCGCAGCACACCATGCAAGATCAAAGAGAAAGGTTATGTACTGCTGGGGCCAAAATAAGCACATCAGTGGCGGGGCTTTCACTAAAAGCTGTTGTCTTTAGATTTGCTGTTCTAATTTGGGGGGCTGCTGTTTAAATTTTTTTTTTTTCTCAAGGCTGGATCAGTGAGTTTCTATGAAGCTTTTCGGCTTTGACTCTGACTCCGGCTAAGTGATTTTAATCTGGCCTGGGTAGACGCTTAAAATCTCCTGGGTCAGGTCGTTTAGTTTGGCAACCAGTCGGATTCATCTGGCTACAGAGAGCAATAAAGTAGCTCCACTGAAAGGTGAGGCACATCAGAGACTCACAGGTGGAGATTAGAGAAGAGCTCCACTTTATCTCACTGACTCCGCTTTACTCCACATGGAGCGCGAGGGATATGTCACTGTCGTTTCTCAAGGCCGCTCCAGCTCTTCTCTCCAAATGAGCGAGGGGCTCCGGTCTAGAAGCAGCAGCATTGTCTGGAAACTTCCCTTGAAGATTCGAAGACTCCCTCCTTGATGTCATCGGAGCTCAAGCGCTTAACTGTTAACCCTCCCTTCTTCACTTCTCCACATCTTTTGTCTTTATCTGTCTCTCTCCAGAAAAGAGGGACCACATCACTCCTCTCTTGGCGTCCCTTCACTGGCTCCCTGTCAAGCTACTGAATCGGCTTTACAATGCTCTGCATGGTCTTGCGCCTCCAGTTTCCCTCTTAATGAGTCATTTAGTGTCATATTCAGCCTTCAAATCTTGTTTTTCTTAAACCAAGAGAAAAATTCTGCCAGTGAGGTGAGACAACTGCACTTGTTTCCAATGTATTTTCTAGAAATGAGTGTCAATATCTTGAAACAAGTCAGAATAAAGCAGATCACTGCACTACTATCAAGAAAATGACACTTGATTCTGCAAAATTCTGGAAACAAATTGATTTGCATTGGAAACAAGTGAAATAATCTAACACCATTGGCAGATTTTTTCACTGATGTTACGAAAATTACGATTTTATGACTCAATAATAGACTAAATGACTTGTTAAGATAGATATTTTTTGCAGTGTATTTCTGAACTTTGGTGCATTTACAACACATGTCCCTTAGGGCGCTCTTGGCTGTTCTATACAATAACCTTCCCAAAAACATTACGTTAGCAGAATTGCCATTCAAGAAGAGTTTTCCTTACTCCATGGCCTTTGAGTGTGATTCTCTCTCCTCTCCATATCTCTTTTCTCTTGCCTCCTCTATCCTACCTTTCTCAATTTCCTCTTCCGCCCTTCATTTTCTTTCTCATCTCCTATTTCTCATATTATGCTCTGTTTCCATGACTCTAGTTCTAATCTTATGGCATTTCATGGTGTTATTGTTCACCTTGGCGGTGTGGGGAGCTGTTTGGCCACGGCCCATGGCACAGGAGTGTCTACACAGTGCCACAGCTGCTGCAGGAGAGTTGTAAAACCTGAGCTTCGACCCTCACCGTAAACTCAGCTTCGTTTTAAAACAAACCCTCGCTCTCCGGCCCTATCTCTTTCACTTTTTTTTTTTCCTCCATCTCCACTGTCAGTCGTCGAGACTGAGTGGTTCCACATGGGAAAGCCCGGGGCTTCACACATCAGCGTAGCCGTGGGGATGAAATATGCTGTCTGTACATATCATCACATCATTAGGCCCAAAGGGAGCCCTGGGATGGATTAGATGCTGTCTACCTGCAAGGCTCAGATGAATTTATGAAGCACTTTATCACGATGAAGCATTAGTGGAACACTTTGTCTCTTTCCATTTGTGTTTATCTATGGGAATAATGATTGCATACTTGTTGGTATCTCTCCATCTCTTTCGGTCTCTTTCAGTCTTTCTATCTGTCTTTTTTTTTTCTTTCTCTCTCTCTGTCATGTGTATGTGTGTGTTCTGACCTTTGACCCTTCCTTACTCTTGACACCGCTGGTTATCAGCAGAAGATGAGTGACGTCGCTCAAGCCTCTCCGTCCAGCCGTTTCGGGCTTTGCGTGGGAGGCAGCAAATTGTCCATTAAGTGTTTCTGCTGAGGCCGAGAGAAGATTTGATATAGTGGGGAAACAAAAGTAATATGTACCAGGAAATTCAATTGTCTCTCTCCAGCAACTTCGAGCTTTAGTTTGGCTTCCCCACCAAATCAATTTCACATGCATGCAGAGTTCAAACGAGGTTTAACGTTTAAAGTGAACTTGTGTGTGTGTCTTTCGGCTCTTCTTTTACAGTGTGTGAGTTCCTCCACGGATTCAATGCCAGTGTTTATCTGTGTTTATATGAACGAGCCCTCATGACTCAGACCTATTTCCTCATAGGCTGCTGAGAGCCTGAGTGCCACAATGGGAGGAAACTACCTCCTCTTTCTCACAAACCTGATGTGGTACTATAGGAGTTACAAGTGTAAGCATAGGAAACATCCCCCTTTGCTACAGTGTGAAGGTCCTTGACCCTAACACGGCTACGGTTTATTCATGTAGTGAAAGTGTCAGTGGTTCAGGAAGGTGCTGTTCTCTCCCTCGGTATCGAGAGACTTCTAGTGAGAACAGAAGTCCCTTGCAGGAAGCCTCAGTTGCAACCCGGAGGTCAGAGGTCGTGTTTTGGAGAGTCAGCTGAGGGAAGCCGAGGGAAGGTGAAGTCACCCTCTGCCAGGTCATTGCCAGTCAGTCCTGATTTGGCCGAGATCGGGTTACGACAGCAGGAACCTCCAAACGGCTCCCGGGCCCCGGGGCTCTGCGTCTCCCCAGACCACAGGGCATCCTCTGTTCTCTGAGGAAGGCTGGCTGTTATCGAACCCCTACGCACAACGCTCCCCACTAACCATGCTAACTAAATCCCCAGTGCAGGTCAGGTTCAGGCTGAACTCATGCAGTCAGAGTGGCCAAATGAAGTCATAACGCCCAAGCCTGGCTAACTGAATAACAAGGAGGCCAAATTGCAGCACAATGACTGTGATGGACTTCTCTTTTCTCTCCTATTCATCTTTATCAGAGTCAAGGATGACAAGCTCTTTAAAGCTGCATTATGCAAGATTTCTATGGAAAAATAACCTTTTATCAGCCTAAATCACAATCTGGGGCTGTCACTAATTGAGATGCGGCAGATTTGTCCTATTTGCCCAAATGAAATTCTGGTGTCTGGTATGGATACTGGCAGAACATTTTCTCCACTCACAACAAGTGGCAGATTGAAACTTAAGAGCGAAATACAAACTGTCTCCTAAACAGCAGTGAGCAGCGCTCCGTCCAGAGAAAGCTGATTTCACCTTCGTTAAATCTTTTTCCTCTCTTTCCTCCTCTTTGGTTTTGTTGTGGTATAAAGCATCACAGACCGGCCAGATTGGTAAACATGAGCATGCTGTGTGCAGTTTACTGATTTCACCTTACAGGATTTCTGGGTATGGAAGTCCTCCGAATTCAAACTGTTACCTATCCTTGCCATCTGGGGCCACAGTTGCAATTACCTGCAATGCTCAGAGGCGACATGTACTGTGCCATAGAGGCAGCATGCACACTGGAGGCTCTTCACCGCCCCTCCTTGCTGGATGCAGCGAGTCATTTTTCATCACTGTTTATGCAGACAGATTACCTTGGAGAGGTCAGCATTCATTCAGCCAGCAGTCACACCCGATGGAGACTGGGCTTCAGTTATGAGCCGCTCGCCCTTCCAAGGAACATTGGTAGGTCTCCACAAAGGAGCTGAACTGTCCATTGAGCTGTTCAACACGGCTGGCATCGTATTAAAGTGCAGACATGTTGTTGTGTCACTCTCACACCTGCCTGAAATAGAGCGCCCAGCACCCCCGGTCCCTGTGTATAAGTCCTGACAGTTCCCGACCGCGGTTTACCGATCACACCGGCACTTCAGCTAATAAACAATGTCACTTTGTTCGGGTGAAGGTTGCAGGGAACGGTTTGCAGTAGGGGAATATGTTCAGTTCAATTTTCCGCTGTTTTTGTTTATTCATGAGCGGGTATCCTCCCAGTTACAGCTTTCCATTATTAAAATGGGGAATCAAAAAAAAAAGTTTCCAGTCGTGTTGGGAAGGTTGTCAGGCCATCGGGAGTTCATTTAGGTATATATCTGAAAAGAAGCATATTCATTTATATCCATAATATGCAATTGCACAAGACAAACATGCTCTCTAAACTAATAGGATTATAAATATAGGTTTTTAGATTTGTTTTCCAGCTGCATATAGAGATCATGCAAACAGAAAATAACTCCCTGGCACACATTTTAAAACATTACAACGAGCTTTACAAGGCCTGGTTTATGGAAGAGAGATTGTATAATGCCCATGCCCATCCATGTTATGCAATGGGTTGAATTTTTGTGGGTAAATTCCGCTCTGAACAAAATGTTCCCTAGTATAGCTAACTTCCTCACCTTCTGCTGTATGTATTTGTGGTTGTCTAGTCATTTCTGGGGAGGTCAGTTAGACACAGGGAGAGAGTCATCTAGGACAGCGTGTTTTCCCTACAGAAAAGGAAATGACCGAAAATGCTGTGGCACCTGACCTTCTTTCATCAGTGCTGAGGAATTAGGTGATCATAATTAAATTGCAGACTAAATTGATGCATGGAAAATGTTTTAGCAAATTAAATTAAATCAAACTAGAAATAAACTAAAACCGATGCCCCAAAACTAACTGACATAAAATGTAAATGAAACTGAATTCATTTAAGTTCATGAGCAGGTCAATTTAGCAAACCCTTTCTAAAATTTAAATGTGGCTAGATTGGATCAGTGGAATTTTAATTGAAAATAAAACCAAAATAAAAACGGATGGAAATCCCTATTATTCATACTAACCCTGAAACAGGAGGGTGACCCTGACATTTAAGGTAAATTATAATAAATGTACTGAAAATGGCATAAAACCAATCCATGTGAATATACTGCAAGCAAATATTCATATGGTTATTATTTTTTTGTCATCAATTATGCAGTTATTTATTTATTATGCCCATAATAAATGGGCATAATACCATATATTTATGAGTCAGTCAGTTTTCATCAACTGCTCTTTAAGTTTGGTTTTTCCCAGAAGATAGTGGCACTAAATAGTGACACCAACAACCCCATTAAACATCTATAAATAGCAGCTTGGTGTTGTGTTGTGGTGTAACAGTCGGCCACATCCTGCTTCTGAGGCTCTCACAACGTCAACAAGGTACATAGATGAAAAAGCAGGGGCCAGTCTTCTACCTTTACATCTCTCTCTTTTCTTTATTGCTTGTTTCTGCAGAATGGAAAATCATTGGGCATGACAGTGGAAAATATTAGTTGATAAAGCACAGCAGAATAACACTGCAGTTATTGTGTGGGCGTAGGAGACGTCACTATTTTTACCCTGAAAAGAAGAAAGGAAGCGGCAGCTTTTCCTCTGAGACAAATAGAGGGTATGTTTGTGGCTTTTTGCAGACAAGCTGTTGGGTTTTCCCTGCGCCCGCAACGTTACCTGGAGCTGTTTTCTTACCTCGGCTATAGAGAGGAGCAGCGACATTAAAGTTTGATCATTTAATTGTTACATGTGCTCGCACCTCCCTTATGTCCTGCAAAGGCAGAACCAAAAATAACCTCAGCGTGTAAATGCCTGTTTAGCCCAGAGCGGAATCGAGTCGAAAACAGCCAGCAGTGTTGGCTCAGGTTGAATTTTTCCAATGGGAGTTCCTCCTGTTTAGGGAGGTGAGCCCCAGCTAACCTGTGGTGTGTGTGTGTGTGTGTGGGTGTGTGGGTGTATGTATGTGGGTGGGTGAGTGTGTATGTAAAGTGGAGCATACTATTATATGTGTGTGGCCCATTTCTTTAAAGTGGTAATCTGCAAGATCTGCTTTTTTTGTTGTTTTCTTGTTTTGTTTTTTTGGGGTTTTTTTTTTGCTTTTTTGTCTCCATCTTTGGTGCACTTTCTGGAGATCAATCGTCAATCAAACAGTGCGGGGTGGTACTGTGACGTCTTCTGAGTTTGAGTTTCTGTGGGTGGCGCTCTTTTCTTTGTCTGTGCAGCCCTGGTGGCTGCTTATGCTAGCTAGCCAGTTCTTCTTCTATTTATTCCAAACAAACCGCAAACATAAAAGACACCGGGTGTTCAGAACAGCAAATGTAAAAGCTTTCATGAACTGGCTGTAGGTTGAATCACTATTGTGTTATATCAATCAGTAATAGAAAATAATGAAACAGAAATGCATTTCTATGAAAATGTTGCTGATTATTACTTTAATCAGCATCATATTCATCAGTTCAATACAGCAGCATATTGTTATCTATTTACAACATAGAAATGCTGCAGGTCATATAAGGACTCAAGCATTTTATTCTGTCTGAACTGATGACATTGTGATGCTTATTTATCTGACTCATTGTTATGGATTAGATGTATTTGTGTTGATCAGTGCTGATGATCAACTGTTGACCTAAACAGTATCTAGTGATAAGGAACTGCAGGCCCAGACTGACTTGGACACAAATCAGCGGGCCTTTGGGTGGGTGGACTTCCTGTCTCAGTGATTTTACTAGACTGAGTGTCTCTCTCTCTCTCTCTCTCTCTCTCTCTCTCTCTCTCTCTCTTTATCATGGGGTGCCCTGAGCTGAGGAGCCTCTTGTTTGTGTTGAACCGCTGGGTTTGGGGTCCTCGCCATCTTACAGTCACTTCCCTCCGTTGTGCCAAAGAACACAGAGCAGATAAAGGCCGGGAACTGATCTCTGTCTGCCCGACTGTGGGAAAGGCGCAGGCACAGGAACTAGTACAGGAAAGACAAGAAGATGACTTAAAAAAGAGATGTGTGTATGGGACCGATACGAGGATATTTTAAAGGCCAATATCGATACTGATATATTTGGATTGAAGCTGCCAGTAGCTGATATTCACTATCTGTCAGTTTGACCCATTTCATGCCAAAACAATTCCAAAAACTACAAGGATTCAGTGTTTCCCCAAGACTTTTACTCTTGTCAGGGTGGAAAAGCCCCTGAAACAGCACTTAGACCATCATGGGACACTAAAACTCTCCACTGAAACATATATCAGTCTAACCCTAGTGTGTACAGTACTGTATGTAGTGTGTGTATGCATGCATGTGTGTGTGTGTGTGTGTATGTGAAAATCCACTACGAAGCCAAGGCACAAAGAAAAACATTCTTTATTGCTCATTGGAGGGAAAGTGGACTGAGCATGCATGCTTCACCACCATGCTTCACATTCACACACCTTCAGGTCATGAGCTTGCTTCTGTAACGTCTAGACTACCGCTGCCCCCATTAAATCTAACATAAACATCTTTCAATTTACCTCTGATGTGCTTATGATCTCTATTGTCATTTGATGAGATTTTTGAATAATGACCCCCCACCTCTCTTTTGTTTCCGCAGTTAACGAGATCATCAGAAACGACCTCTCCAGCATCTCTGTGCACACTCACGCATAGACGTCCAGAAGTCTTCTGCAGCAGCACACACACACGCATACACACACAAACACACACACACACACACAGAGAGGGGCAATATCAACAACAAGGAGATGACGATAACCCTCGAGATCCAGATGATGAAGAATAAATTATTGACCAGGATCTTCCTCATGACCGTCGCTGCCATCAACTCCTCCTCCTCCTCTTTGCATTTCACTCAAAGGCTCGCTGCAGAGCCACACTGACAATCACTGACAAGAGACTGCATAGCTACATTTGAATAAATAAAAAAAATGAATGTTATATTTACAAAAGGGAAGTGATATGGGGAGCAAAGTATACGACTACACTTGCCTTAATTCACAGCAAAAGCTCTTCAGTGGACCAAACAGCTCAATGAGACTGAATACTCTTCTATCGTCGACAAATGACAATCTCCATTTTGAGTGTGATCTGTGTTGTACGTTAATGCATGGACAGGCTAATGGGACAATGAGTGTCATACGTCACCATTTTGGTTCATTTGTCTGTGCGGTTAATCCATAACAACCCAAGTGGTGCCTTACAACAACAACAACAACAACAACAACAGTGACAAAACACCACCTACAGCAACAGTCACTCAAATGCAAATGTTTATGGCTCATTGTAACCCAAAGCGGTTGTTTTTATATGACATTTTGTCATTTCAATGATTTGTTTACAGGGAAACAGAAAAAAAAAAAGGCTGGAAAAATATGTAGGGAATATGTGAATAGATTAGAATTGTATTTTTTTTTCCTTGCTTTCTTATTATCTCATTGTTCATTTATACTGAATGTTATGTATGATATTCTTTTTTGTATAAACATGTATTTGAAAATCTACTTATGTATGCCTTATGCTTATATTATGCAGTTTGCTGTTTAGCTCTCAGTTCTCCATTTGTCTTCCCCCTGATATGATTATGTGTTTGTACCACTTCTACTACCTTGCATTATTCCTTTCACCTTAGTGCCTATTTCTATCATCCTGCCCCCAGTCTTCCACTCCTCCGCCATTATACCTACCTAAGAAAACCACACAGAGATGCTCAGACAATCAGAGAAAATATACATATCCAATGACAACAATTGCTGACCGGCAGGGGCTTATACAGGCAGGTATCAGCTTTCTCTTCTCCCCCAGCTAGAGGTTAGTTAAACAACGGTATGCTTACCTGCTGAATTTCGACGAGAATACCCCCGGACGATATACACTTGTCCGCACTTCTTGCACTTGCAGGTTTGCGTGTAAATAGGCAGCACAGATAATACAAGTATGCGACAATCTCAGTTTTCCCCTTCATCTGTGTGATAAAACTGAGGAGCTGGCAGGACTGACACTTAAGCCTGGCAATAATCGATCGACTTATATCAAAGGATTTTATCTTTGGTGAAATTATTGTCCAAGTTTTCCTTTTTTCTCTTAATGTTGGAGACCTTAGCGTAGAACGGTTCCCCCGTACAAAACCTAACATTATGCACTTTACCGTAGAAACAGAGCAGGTTTTCTTGCTTCCAGACCAAATATTGTAGATTGATTTCCATCGTAGTGTGATAAACAGACGAACTGACCCACTCCGCCTCTTCTTTCAAAGAGCTGCAGTCTTTTCCATGTTAAACATCTTTTTCGAGCATGCACACCATATTAATGTTGGGGATAATTTAGCAGACAGTAGCTTTCAATATAGCTTCCTAATACATTTTAGACATATATAATAGCATGACTAAACTGTATGTATAAGGTTTCTATTTTGTGCCTTATTCTCTTTCTTGGCTACAAGATCATTGCAACTCTATAATGCTTTTTCTATGTAGGCACAAGGTGAAACATATTTCTCTTTAATATGAAATATTTATGAAAAATGAAATGGTGTTTTAAGTGCATTTAATGTGTTCTCAACAATGAATTAATAAATGACATAATGATGACCATACTTAACTGTAGTTCTGAATTATTTTGGCCTTATTTTTAACTCTGAGCGAGCTGTATACAGTATTTCAGTGTTTTTGTGAGCTGTTTGATATTACTGTCTGTCCTATAGTTTATTCCCTTGATAAAAGTTTGCCTCTACAAAAAGGGCTTTAATTTTAGCTTTGTAAAGATCAGAACTCCCACAAGATTTTTTATGTCTCTGGCTGTTGGGAATGATATAATGTTTTCAGATACTCCATTTGCTCTTTATATCTAAAATAATAAATTTTGCATCACAAAATACTGAATCAATTACTAAGCTCCTCTGTCTTTTTTCTTTTTCTTCCTCGGTGCATATTGAAAGCATTCTCGGACTATTACACGCATGGCCCATATGGTGGTGCTTTACTTTTAAGGCTTTCTCTGTAACTTGGGGCTGTGTGATATTCTTGTGTTATACTGCTTGACCTTAGTAAACCTTGGACTGTTCCAACCTGTCCCTATATTCCTAATAAAACGTCAGATGGAGACAGTTGGACATTGACAAGTGAAGGAAAAAATATTGCAGTGTCTGTTTTTTCAGGCACAACACAATGGCATTTTCAAAAATTGATCTATTTATTCATCTATCAATTTACTCATGTATTTACTTCACTTAAAAGTGCAACAAAATAATCAATAGATTAATGCACTTTACCAGCTGCTTCACATCATACAAATCTTTCTCCTTTGTTGCCAACAAAGAGCTTCTTGTTTCAAGCAGCGGGCCATGTTTGTTCTTGTTTTCCCATTTTGTTTCAAACTTAAATGCAACCCTATACTTCAGCTTATACAATGCAACAAGCTGCTGATATGCCAGGTACAAGCAGAGGCCTGTGTGTTTTCCGGTGAGTATTGTTAGTAGTGGGTGGTTGGGAGTGAAACAGCTCCTCGCCATGGGAGCTGTGCCACGCTCCTGTGTACCACCTGCCAGTCCTCCAGACTTTTTCCATCCAGCAAAGTTACGAATCGCCCATCCCCATAGTGACAGAAGGCAGGCCTAGGCGGTGCTCCCCTGTACAACCGTGGCAAGCCCAAAATAGCCCCACTATTTACAGATGCAGTCACGCCCCTTTTTCCTGGCACCCTCTTCTTACCTAAGTCTTCCTCTGACAGAGCCGTAGCCTTTGACACAGTGGAGAAATGACTCCGGGCCATGGTTTCCATGGCCGATGCAACAGACAGGTGGAGGGACTGACTAAAGCAATGGAATATTCATGATGCGAAAACAAGCGGAGTTGCAAAATTTATTGACATCTGTTGAAAGGCCCGTGTGATTTTTTGTGATGTTCACAAAGATTAACAAGTACAGAACTTGTACAGGCCCACGGCAGCTTCCATAATCCTTTTTGTGTTTTGAGATGTAGCCGTTTTACACCATTGCTACGTCAGGAAATTATTTATGAGTGAAACACTGAATTATGCATGTTTAGATTGAAATTACAATGAATTACAATGAATGCTGTAAAAACACATGCACTTTAACATTTTTTCTGGCCATTTTGTGGTTGTGTTGAGAGTTTGAGAACTACATGGGTAGGCTTGATAAATTATTCTGTTCTCACAAAATTGTTTGGAGTTTGATTTGTGTTGTAATGAGTTGAGCTGGTCTGGTTGTGAGAGTGCTGCAGAAACATCTTTTCTGCATCTTGTTGGAAGAAAGTTGGTTCCACTGTATCACACATCTGACCGTGTATGTTTGTTGTAACTCTACAGTATTGTTTGTATCGCAGTGTGTCAGGAAATGTATTTATTGCACCCATTACCCTTTACTAACTAGCAATTTTAGGAAAAATAAAAGAATCATGTTGGCTTGTATTTGTGATATCACACATTCGCAACTAGCTAGTCACCAAATAACATCATGTGTTAATTTGCATATGAATTTGTTAAATCAATCAAGAGTAAAGAGAGAAAGAGCTTGTTGACGGGTCCTCTCTGTTCTCCCATTGGCTCCCCCCGGCCCCAGTTAACTGACCAGTAGCTGTCCAGTGAGCTGGAAGCCCATGTGTTCACAATATAGAGACCGCTACGCTGTGATCAGACCTCTTTGGATAAGACAGTCAAGTAGTGCAAATGTGCGTGCACTGGCATAGCCAAAGTGAGAAATAAAGTTGCCAGTCAGGTCTGAACACTAGCGACAAAGTTGCCAAGAGTGACGCCATGCCCTGCAGGAGTTGGACTGATTTCTTGTCAGAAGTTAAGTGTCTGCTGACTGACTGTCTGACTGGCCAACTGACCGGCCACCTGACCGGCTGACTGACTGACCGACTGGTTCACTGACTGACTTAGTAGCCGACTGCCCAGCTGAAACAGACAGATTTTATGGTGTGACAGCATCGCCGCTGCGTGCAAAAAACAGCAAAGACAAGCAAAAAGCCGATCCCTGATCATAATGATTGCAGCGCGTGCCATTTTCTCCCCGGGGTCCGCGCGCACCCTCCACCTGGCACAGGGCACGGCTTAGAAGTTTCACTGTGTGGATTTATAGCGTCTTTATGGCTCCGCTTCCTCCCCCATTGTATTCCCACAGAGCCCTTGATTTGGGCTTTTTATAAAGTGAGTGCATAGGCACAGTGGTGGAGCTCCTGCCCTCTTCTCTCATCGGCCATCTGCAGGCAGTAAATCCTCAATATACCTCTGTTATGAAGGGCACGTTGAGAAAACCATGGGGGTGGCTTTAAGAGATGCTTTAAGAGATAATTGCTTGACCATACACAGGGACCTTTGATAGTTTTGTCCCATAAGCGGGCTCCGCATTTGATCTTTTTTGGTCCCTTGAGTCTGTTTTTGTGATTTTTTTTCTACCGAGCTTGATATTTAGCGCAAGTCTTCAGAAACTCACGGTACGTCAAGGATATAAACAGATCATCTTTTCAGTGACCTTTTTGATGATATGGAAGGAAGATGAGAACCATGTGTGTGTGGATTTGTGCTTGTGTTTACATGTGTTTTTTTTATATGTGTGTGTGTGTGTTGGGAGGTTTAGAGGTGGAGTGGTTGGACTCCACAGGTGTACAGGGACCCTTTCATGGGACCACAGGACCAGCAGACGACCTGCTGACATGCTGACATGGTCACATCATTGCGCACCCACAGACAAATCACCTTTTTAAAAGACACTTTAAGAGACGCTCAAAAAGACAACCAGATGGGGCCTGGAAAATCTTGTGCCGTCTTTTATTCTCCATCTGCAATCATTCAGCTTGATTCACTATTTCTTTCTTTTGCGATGCGTGAAATGTTGTGCAAGGATTTATAAAATTTAGCGGGCGGACATGTGTTTGAGCTTAAGAAATCTGAAAAGTGAGAATTATCTGAAAGTGTCTGTTTATATGATCACAACATGTGAGTTCTCTATTCTCCACATCAAAGCCGACGTATTGTAATATCCCTTTGTAGTTCACTCTGAGAGCTCAGTTTCTTTGCTGGAAAAACTCGGAGACATCCCGGGCAATCATTCTTCCATTGTTTGCTGTAAATGTTTCGGTACATATGCACAATGTTTATGTTGAAGTAGGTTGTAGCACACATTAGGGATGCTCTTAATGGGCTACAGTAAAAGCCCTTGCTAGTCAGAGTTCAGGCAGGTGCAGACTCTTACAGTAGATAAAGGAGCCTGGCACTGGAGATGAGTTCACGACAATCACTGTGAGGCTTTTAGACGCCTTCTCCAAGCTCAATCTTCATTTCCCCTGACACTGATTTTGCAATAAGGATCCGGAGAAAAGGGGAATGTCCATCTATTCATTTTAATGATCCCTCATTATTGACTGCTGGCAGGGAGGGGGCGGGCGAAGGTAATGATTCTTTGTCTTTGCTGGCCAATCACTCCTCTTAAAGGAATAATACTCTAAATAAGGCCGCTAATGGATGCCCAGTGTGACCTAAAGCTGACCCCACACACAACCCATGTGAATTGACTTCCCGACATGAAGGACTGAAAGTTTGCCCCTCTTTTTTTTCTATTTCTCTAACAGTTTCTCGCCACTGAGTTGTTATAATCCTATCCCATAATCCTAATCCATTGGAATTGGACCCCATCGCATTTGCTATAAACGCATGTCACTGGAGATACAGTCACTGTTTGGGTGCGCTTTTTCACTGAAATTATCAAAGCCTTTTGTCACCAGCCCTAATTTTCTGTTCCAGCATGATCCCTTGACCTGAACCTTTCCAAATCCAGATATTTTCTCTGCGCATGAAGCGTTTTGCGACCCGTCCCTAATCGGTTTTGAATGCCCCGGCTTCTCGGCCTTTGGCAGACGACTTGTAGAGGACTTGCGAGGAAATGCCCTTGAGACTTTAGACCTCCAGTAAACATGGAGGTATTTCCCTCTCTCACCGCAGCACGGATATTGTGCTTTATATATGTATACATACTGTGTTTTTAGTGCAGTGAGTAGCCTTAGTTTAGTGTGTGTGCATCTTGCCTCTATGGTCTGCCGGTCATAGCTGTCATCGGTCTGTCAAGGTAATGAACCCTACTTTACTGCAACCTCCAACAGCTCTTTAAGGCATACTTCACACCGCTGAAGAAATACACTCAGGTATAAGCTGTTCTGCCTGGATGGTCCAGTGGTGGGCGGGGATGTTATTAGGGGCATTCATCTACAAGGCTCCCCAAGCCATACTACACTGAAGCTAACCGCAAGACAACCCTATCATCTGCAAAGATTACCTGTCTCCTGCACAGTATATGAATGTTTTATCATAAAAGCTTTTCTTTTTTGCTAAGTGCCTCCTTGAGTGTTTGCTTTTAACTTTTGATTACTTTATGTCTTCTTGCAGAAGAGAAAAAAAAAAGACAAGGGCCATTTGAATATAATGGGCTTAACGGGAAAGGTGAAGTCTGTCTTGTTTCTTTTGAAGGAAATAGCGCAGTGGAGTTATCCAGCACGGTGGTGGGTGTGAAAAAGTTTGGACAAAGTGGTAATTTCAGTGCCTCGGAGTAAGCAGACCTTTCATCCTGAGACTGTCAAATTGGGCCAAGCAGGTGGAGAGAGTCAAGGGGGGAAACAGACATGACACAATCATATAAATAAAACAGTATGGCGGGGTTCGTATAGGATCCATATGTTTCCGTCTGTCAGGAAATATAGGATGTCAAGCATCACAGTGTAAAAAGATTCATTTACCAGCATTAAAAGCAGTCCAATTCAGCATCTTTGCGTTTGATGTGGTGGATCACATCTCATTTGGCTCAACGTGATAGTTCAGCTGCTCTTTTTATACATGATAGCTGGGTTTTTCTTTTATATAGTCTTGAGTCATTTAGAAGAAAAAATATTTTTCTCTCTTCTGGTCCAGACGTTGAGGTTTCCAGCCCTCAGCCCCCCTCCTGCAGCTTTTACCAGACGTCGCGTTGTGAGAGGGGAATGGTCGATTGCATAACGGCAGGCGAGACTTGATCGTTCCTGGCCTTCTCACAAAATTCAATCATTCTCTGCATACTCCAATCCCATGACGGCCCATTAAAGAGCAGCACAGGCTAGGATTTCCCCTCATATGTTTTAAATTGAAATTACGATCACAAAGTCTGCCATATGCATGAAGCTAGGGAGACAAGGAGCTTGGGGAGAAGGAGATAGTTTGATATCGAAACAGTTGGGCTGAAAGAGAGAGAGAGGTAGGCAGGATGACAAAGACAGAAAACATTGTACTCTCTCTCATTATGTCACTGACACTGCTTGTATCATCCTGCCACCCACATGCATATTGGCCAGACAGTCCACCTGTCTGATTCTCAGTGCATTTTGCAATGGCTACTGTCATAACACTTAAAGGGGCCATACTACTACTTATATAATTAATACGTTCCTATATTTATATATATATGATCAAATACATTTAATGTAGGCATTGTAAAAATTTGATTTAGTTTGAGTGCTCAAATTTAAGGTTATTGCATTTTCAAAAAACAATATTTTTTCCAGGCAATTTCAGACTAACTCCAGTAAATGCACCACAACTGGACTCTGGTCTTGGCTCCACTCACTAAACTATTGCTAAAGTTCTTCCAATCAGGTTGGCAGCATTGGAACTGACCCCCCCTCCACCCCCGCATAAGATTAGTTGATTCTCAGAACACATGAGTCATTAAAGCAACAAGGAGATATGAGGAGGATAGGTAAGGTATGAGCCACCAGGAGATGATGACCCCAGATGTTCATTGAGGAACCACTGGGATCTGAATCAGAGTATGACTGGCCACGAGTTCCTCATTCCTATTTGTCCCCGTGGACTGGAGGAATGATAAACACACACACACACACGTCATGCACGCACGCACACACACACGCGCACACACAAACACACACGCACACCTGCATGGATAAACCACTCTCACTGATTTAGTGTGAGGGGGAAGTGATCCAGACGTGACTCCACTGACCTGGGCAAACACCGCAGAGAGATGCCTTACTCCTCCACCTAAACTAAGGCTGAGTAATATCTCTACACTTTGGAGAAAACACAGACAGTTTTAAGACACAGATTAGAAAAGAAAAGTTTCTGTTCATTGTTTGGGTAGAATTGGTTGTAAAGTCCTATATATTTACAAGGACAAGATTTTAGATTAAACACTGGGAATTGAAGCCTATCTAACTCCCAAGTGTCTTATTGAGTAAATGAGGCTCAAAAAACTAATTTATATGTTTACCTTTACATATATAAAGAATATAGTGTTTATTCTTTGAAACTGCTGATCAAAACTGTAGTAGCATTTGAATCTCGATGCTAGACTGCAGCTTGGCTGTAGACTGCTTCACACAGTCATGGTCATCTTATATTCATACAGTGACATCTAGTGTTGGCTTTGAGGAATTGCAGTCCACTATTCATACCATCATTCATACCATATTCAAGCAGCAATAACACAAAAAAAATACTGTAACAAGTATATTTTATTTTAAACAGTGCATTATTTTGCCACTCAAGTAACATACGAAGGTCAAAATATGTAAACTAAACTAAGAACAAGTCTTTTACAGTCTCAAATTAAGGCACATTTTAAAGCCAACAGTGCCAAACCTCCTTATAAAAGCAAAATCAATGAATTAAACTACTACAAATACATGATTACTGTTCAAGTAAAAATGGCTTGGATCTCTCAGTTGAGAAGGAATTGTAACAAGCTCAGCAACAAAATACTGTTCTTCATGGTCTTTGGGACTGTTAAGGTCTGGTCTTTTGCTGTCTGACACATTGACATTGTAGGGTGCCATCTCAGTCACCCATAGTGCTCACTCCATAAGTCAATAAATACACATATCTGTATAAAAACACAGATCAATCTTCTGATTCAGCAAATCTCTCAGCAGGCAAAACCAGGGAGTAAGATTGTAGCGGATAAACACCCAAGACCTCACAGCTCTGTCAAAACAAGTTTAAATATGGGAGACTCATGTCTACAACATGAGTCTAGTGTTACTAAAATCAGTGCCATTTATGTTTCTGTTTTGTGCAGTGACCAGTTAAATGTATTCATTCACTACATTGGACACTTAGTGTTGCAGGGATCACCTGACTTGAAAAGTCCATAGACACTGACCAGGGGAAACATGGATACAGCGCCGAGCATGGAGCCCAGCTGCACTACCGCTCCACACCACACGAGGGCACTGTGGCCTTCATCCCGCAGAATCACACCAATGATGACCTTCACATAGGACAGGGTCAGGACAAACAGGATCCAGGCTATCACCTGCAGCAGAGGAGAGGCAAATATTGTGCAAGGTTTGTTACAATTAGACTGACAATAAAAACAGATATCCAGACCCTGTTATGGAGATACCACTGAGTGCAACGGGTTCTCAAGAAACCTTGTTTGACTTCAACATTTTGGCTAGCCCAGTGGTTTTCCATCATGTGTCATCATGATCCAAGAGCGTGGAAGTTTTCATTGCAACCAAACACCACACTGCAGCTGATTTAAATGAATAGTTCCTCCTCTCTGGTTGAGGTTGTGCCAATCAGTAAAATAAATTGCTGCAGGGGTTTGTTGCAATGAAAACCTGCAGACGCTTGGGTCATGATGGCACGATTGAAAACCACAGGGCTATACCATACATCCTTTTGTGTGCGATCAAAACTTCTTATTGCTTCTTATTGCAAAGCAGAAGACATAAAACACAGGACAACAGACAAACAGTTAAACATTCATAAGAGAGATATCAGATTGGTTAGGTCACAAGCATGTGGACTTGCTGCACTAGGCAAGATCTTTATGTAAAAATACATGCATCTTGGAATTGAATGACATGATGACAACGATGATGAAATTCTGGTGTCAGGTATAGACATTGGAAGTGTTTAATCAACAATTAAAAGTGAAATACAGAAGTGTCTCCTCTAAACAGCAGTGAGCAAGCGGAGTCCAGTCAAAGCTGGACTCCCCAACGTTAGATCTTTTTCCTCATCAGACCAGCCAGGTTGATAAACATGATTTTGCTGTGTGCAGTTTACTGACATATAGACATTCCCACAGTGACCATTTTGAATATATGTCACACATTAGAAGAGCAAGTACAGCCCATGTGCTGTTGTGTACGATGCACATCATGCAAAACATTTATAATTTCACAGATTCCCCACTGAAAAACTCTTTAGAAACAAATGTATTTCAAGAATTCTGAGCGATATAGGTAGCCTACACATTTTAAGGTAATATATTTGGCCTAGTATAGCTACCGTAATCTAGCCACGGTAGCTAGCTAGTAGCTAAGCTAGTTGGCTAACTTCTCTGCTAAATTCAAGCAATCGTTGTAGTTGTTGCTGAGATTGCTTGCTAATTTCATAACTGTTAGGTCTATCTGAAGTCCTCACTCATATGTTGAAGCAATGCTACTTTTATATATACACCAATCTTCCAGGCAGTTAGGTTTAGGGTTAGGGTTAGACACAAGTGTTAATTTCAAAATAGCCACTGTGGGAAGCAGGTCAACTGAAATTCAAGTTTTCAAACAGTTACCTGCTGCCAGCGTGCAAAGTTGACTAGTGCAGCTTTAAATCTGATGACAGAGATTCCCAAGCTTCAACAGTACAAGATTTAACCTTGGTAAATCTTTCAGAGATGCATTCAAGATTAACAATTGTCAATAAACTATATATACAAAATTATTTCATGCAAATGTTTAGGGTTATCCAATTCTGCAAAATTGCTTTCTTAGTAAGTAAACCCAGAAACCTTTTTTTTTTTTTTGTTATAACCTCAGGGAAAGATCGGAGTCATGATTAATAATGCACAAACATGGATTGGCAGCATAACAGATCCTAATCAAGTTAGACAGGACTAAATTGACATGATCACTCCCAGAACATATGAGGAAATGTTCCAGGAGAGGTTAAGTGGGTTGTACTTTCAATTGAAATCTTTTATAAGGTGTAGCATGAGTCCTACGGATAACTTTAAATGGGCCAACCATACAAATACAACTTTTACAATCTAAACAACACAATCTATATTTCTAAATAGGAGAAAGAGTCTTACTATGACTACAGTTCCAGAAGTACTGTGGACCAGCAGAGGACAGGGACTCAAAGCAGCCATGGCCATGATGTAAGCACCAAATGCCGTCCCAGTCATGGTCAAAAGACCCATGAAGATGAGAGACCTGCAGATAAAATGCATAAGGTAAAACTGAGAGGGTCATGGTGGTCATTAAGAGGTGTAATAGTTGAAATAGTTGTGGTTAAGTAGTGTATGAAACACTGCATTCATATGAAACTATGGCGGTACTGTGATATACATAATAGATTCTGGGACTGCATTTTTACATTTTGTGTTATGTTGCACTGCATGGTTGCTTGAATAAAACACTCCAACACAATGATTTAAAATAATTCAGTCCTCATGATGTTTCATTAGACATTAAACGGGCATTAAGTAATCTATGAGCTTTATCGGCCTCTATCAGTGACCAGTAGGAATTGCAACAACATTGATTGAACTTATCTCCTCTACACTAATAATAAAGCTCTATAATAAACTCCTCTCAAAGGGGACATTGAGAGGAGTAATCAAGCTGATTAATCAGTGATTTCATCATTGGTATTGAACAGCAACCCTATCAACCCCCCACAGATTTATTATGGTCATATTGTGGTATGGGGCAGAATAATCATACTTATTGTCCCTTTAATAAGAGTATAACAGCAAAATTCAAGTGAGTTGTGACCAGCGACTGTGCTTACCTTATTGGTACAAACATGGCGATGAAGCAGGCCACGGGATTAGCAACAGCTGCCATGGTGGCAGCCAGATGGTAGGCCTGGTTCCCATAAGGCAGACAGGAGTAGGACTGCACCGAGGGCAGCACCGCGTTGGTCAGGGCATTGACCCAGGCCAGCACAATGAAGATGAACACCACCTCTGCGCTGCTGTACGTCCCCGTCCCAAAAGAGCTCCGCCGCTCCCTCCTGCCGCCCTCCAAGGGACTGATCATAGGCTTCTGCTCTGCCGTCTTGGTGTGCAGAGACAGATCTTGTTCTCTCTTCCCCGGGGCCAGATCGCCACTGAAGTACAGGTCGCTCTTTCTCTCCCGAGCCACAGCTGGGTGGTGGTTGAGCAGGACGAAGGCCACCAGGCACACCACCATCATGGCACTGAGGAAGAGGAAGAAGACCTGGGCGGAGAAGTTAGCCGGCTGGTAGATGGCCTGTAGCTCTCCGCCCCCGCCCATAGTCAAGTTATCAACTGTTTGGTTGGCTACAACGGCCACAGTGGCATTTTGACAGTGGACCACCCCGACGCCTTGAATCAGAGCCACCAATGCAGGCACCAGGCCGCTGAGCCCTTCCCCTGCAAAGTATGTGGTGAGGTACTGGGGCCGCAGCCTCATCATGAAGGGCAGGAAGGTGACGGAGGAGGTGCAGTCCACCACAGACAGCAGGAAGCTTAGCACCAGGAGGGGCACACTATGCAAACTGCCCGCTAGTGTCACCGTGTGCTTCCAGAAGAAGGCCAGCAGGAACGTGGCAATGATCCCCAATACCACGATGCAGTAGATGACCGGGCGCTCATCCAGCACCCCTGGGCGAAAGCGATGCATGAGGGTGATGAAGAGAGGACCTATGTTGGCCATCTGGATGAGGACTGTGAGGTAGGAGGGCAGGTACCAGTACTCCGGGATCTCCGGTACGACCAGGGGAAGCTCCACCCACATCCCATTGATGGCCACCCATGAGCCCATGCCAAACAGGCACGCCAGCACATGGGTCAGCAGCGACATGATGAAGGTATGAATGAGGAATACCAGGAAATGTGGATTAACACAATCTGAAATACATAAACAACATAACCCAATCTGATTAGCAGCGTGTGAAACTAGAAGGATCCCTACCACAATGTAAAAGAGATTTGAGATAGTAAAAAATTCACATAAAGTTCATTTTGAAGTAGCGTCAACAATATCGATATATCAGGCTTGGATATGGACCAGTCAGTGTCATTCACCTCTGATATGATGGATATGATGCAGTTTGTTTGATTACATATTTAATGTAGAATTGATCAATACTACACTGGTTGTCTAACCTGAATTGGCTGCAATGATTTTGATTGGATTCCACATAAGTATATATTATTATTATTATTATTATTAGTAGTAGTAGTAGTAGTAGTAGTAGTAGTAGTAGTAGCAGTAGTAGTACTAGTAGTGGTAGTACTAGTAGTGGTAGTAATAGTAGTAGTTGTAGTAGTAGTAGTACTAGTAGTGGTAGTAGTAGTAGTAGTTGTAGTAGTAGTAGTACTAGTAGTGGTAGTAGTAGTTGTAGTAGTACTAGTAGTGGTAGTAGTAGTAGTAGCAGTAGTAGTAGTAGTAGTAGCACTAGTAGTGGTAGTAGTAGTAGTATTCTGCGTTTCAGTGGAGAGTTTTAGTGTTGCCGTTTCAGAGGCTTTTCTACCCTGTCAAGAATAAAATTCTGTGCAAACTAATAATCCAATAACATTAATAATAGCACAGGTATCAAAATCAAATAATGTATAAACAAATTAGCATGGCATAGTTGACTGTCATGTGTTGTCATTGACTTCAAAAGCATGCCTGTTCACTATGTGTCCATGTGGCTGGGAATGACCTTCCCACTCTATCCCACTCTTTGTCCCTCTGTTATTCCCTCCCAACTACTCCCTCCCAGCACTTTGAGTTACATTTGTATGCCTATTTGCATGCCCTATCTGGCAATGGATACCAGACCTTTCACACACTAACACACTACTCCCAAAAAAGCCTCATGTGGCTGTGGATTACACACATAAACACATTCATATAGAGAAAGAGAACACACAAACATGCTCATCATCGAGGATTTGCTCCCATCAAAAAATATATTTAATAATTTAGACACTTAGCTAATCAATGACATCAGCAGGGTAATTGAGGCAAATATTTATTTTTTGATATTATTTGAAATTTATTTGGATTTTATTGGGACTGTGTTACCTGTGACAAAAATGTTCAATGAGCATAAAGAATGAATAGAATGAAAAGAATGAACAACTCATGATGCTCACTTTACTGAAAAAAAAAAAAATCTCCCAAATTTACTTGAAGTTTAGAATAATATACCAAAACAATTAGGTAAGATTAATAATAAAATAAGCATTAAAGTAGTCTAAATAGTATTAAACTCTTAAAAAATGAACATGGATGTGTATCAGCTATATTAGGAAGTGCAAGGAAGAATCGCTAACTGTGACTTGAAGATTAAACTTCCTGGTCCCTGTCTAAATTGCAGAATCATGCTGAGTTCCTACTTTCCTCTTGTATACATTGTAGGTTAATTCACTAACTCCTTTTACATTTTACTATTCCTTTACACTGTACTGCCTAATTAACAGACACACAGGAAGCAGATGGAGCTGAAAAGCCTTGCTGCTGTAGGACAACCCGGCAATCCAATAACCTCTCCTTTCTCCATACATCCTCCACAGTCCCAAGGGGATAGAATTCATCATCTTACCTCGTTCACAACAGAGTCAGAAAGAGACTGCCTTGCTCTTCCCCCTTTCTCTTAAAAACCTTTCACTCCATTGTGATCAGAGCTGTTTCTATTACATCAGCCACAAGTGCGTGAGTATCCATTCCCTCCCCCTCTTCTCCTACACACGCACATACAGACACACACACGCTATGCTCAGGCTCACATTCTGCTTCCGTGTCTCTAATGCACCTGACAGGGGAGGGACTACGCAGGCGCACACTTCCAACAACAGCATGTCATCTGGTCTGCTGCTATTGGAGGCTGCTTTCAAAATCAGGCAGCCATGTGCTCTCCCTGTGCCTCGGAGCACAGCGGCTGTAGCAGCAGGGGAGGAAGAGGGGGAGGTTTCAGCCAGAGAGAGCTCCTCCTTTTTCCTCTCCCTCCTCCAACCAGCACATACGACCTTGGGGTGTGCCCTCCTTTAAACAGACAGACTATGGTGTGACTGAGAAGGGGGCAGCTGCTCACTATAGCTGCATATGCAACACACTCTATGGAGTTATGTGTACTGGAACTGGATACAGTTCTGGATTACTGTACAGTTTGCCAATATAAAACCTGAGATTAAATTTTATTTTCTTTGCACATTTTATTTATGCATTTAATTCTTATGCCAGAATTTGGGTGAGGTGGGTCACCCTGCCTTAAAAAGCTGCAAACATTAAAAGAATTTCATTAGTCTGGGTTTCAATGGAGAGTTTTAGTGTCACATGATGGTCTAAATGTTTCAGAGGCTTTTCCACCCTGACAAGGGGAAACATTGAATACTTGTCATTTTTGGCATTAAAATGTAAAACATATTTAATATCAGCATAAAGTGTCGGCAACTTCAGTCTAAGAATATATCGGCCTTCCACAACCATATTGGTCGAACCCTAGTAGAAACAGTTCTGACTACTGTTAAAGATGGTTAATGTTGGGTTTTATGTGACTGTATCCTGATGCATTATGCAGATTTTTCAGAATATATAAAGTTGCCGTGGGCTAGGCTTTCCACAAGCATTTAAGTGCTGATCAAATGAAGAAATGCTGGTGGTAAACCTTGCCTGATTATTAAGCATATTTACACTGCACCTGCCTTCAAAAGTGGACATTTTATTTTCTATTTCTAGTACATCCTACATTTCTGTCTAATGCTACCCAGGCACCATGACATTGATTGTGAAATGTAGCATGAAATATCACACCAAGTTCCCTGCTCTTCCACTTCCCTGCTCTGTTTCTGCTTCAGTTTTGCTGTGCATTATCTCTCATGGCCGCAGGGCCTTGGCTAGTCTCTCACAAACGAGACCTGATAGAGATTGAGCTTGAGCATCTTTGTGGCTGTAAGGATCTGATCCACTGCCAGATTGGGAGATGCAGTCATCATCATTGCTCATGCAACATAAGAAAGTTAGTTTGAGGCTTATGAGGGTTGAACTTCTCAATGTACCAGCAATTCTTTTGCATATCTGGCTTTTTGCATGTGGGTGTGGTGACTGTCTCTCTAGCCTCATAATAGTCTTAGGTGTAGAGAACATTTCTGAACTCAGGAGACTGGTCGATCAAGTTCAACTTCAGCAACACCAACACATATAAAGCAGTTTAGATTTCATATTCAAATGCTGCTCAAAGGAAAAATCCACCCTAAACCACTGTTAAAAAACAGCTATTAGCAATCTACCTTGCATCTCTGGGCCCATTTTGTTGTTTGGTGCTGTATTTTTCTCACTTCTGCAGATAACTGGCCAAATGTAGACAATGTTTTCAGTGCCGCTACAATGGAGTTAGTCATACAGGGAGAAATCATATAAGCCTACAGTAGCCTCAATAGACCAGAAGGCCACGCAGCCACAAGACATGTTACGTTCTGAGTAAAGGGCGTGGGTCATTCTTGGGAAATCGCTAACTGAAGTAGAAGTAGATGAGGCAGGTTGAGGGAAAGTGGGTATACCAGAAAGACTTCATCACAAAATAACTCCTGGAATGCATTGAACATCACAGATTGATGATGTGATAGATGAAGTGTAAGTGTGAGTATATGAACCCTCACACACTCTTACACTGTCATCATATCAATATCAGTAGTAGCGCTTAGTAAAGCATTGTCTTTTACATTATTAACTGAGCCCTACTATACAGTGTATATATATTTATTATGAAATTGCATATCATCCATGTTCTTGTTTTATGAGTTCCTTACAGCCCATTCATGTTTTCTACATTGTTTTTTTCCCCACTTGCCAATCCCCATCCCTGTTGTAAGCAATACCACCCCTCTCCATAGCATCAAAATGTTGCTTGTGTGTCTGGGCCATACATTTTTGGATACAAAAGTAAACTCTTTGGATAACATGAATGGCAATGTACCTGCCAACAGCTGAAGTGAGACTTAAAGCAAAATATACCAGAGCATTTATCTAGGCAACAAGAAGTTACCATATAAATCAAGCATGAGAGTGTGTAACCATCTACTGAGGCAACATTGAGCAAAATGTTGCTTAAAGTGTTGACCAAAATGTTGCATAATGTATCACTGTCCTAAGGGTGGAGTCACATTGACAGTTTTTTGGCCAGTGTACCTGCATGACACTCCCAACAACAAGTAACACAGGATCAAAAAACTACTTCACTGATTGCTTGCAAAAAGATTTTCCTGTGTGATTAAATCAACAATATTATGGCAACATCTTGAGCAATCTTGTCCATAATAGTTGCCCAGACATTTTCCCTGGTCATCTCCGGAACCAAACAGAATCATCAAGGTATGTGAGCATTGTTTATTGAAGTTAAATTGTAAAGATTTTGAGCTGTAATTAAAATATACCATAAGAGGCTTTTGAGTGACATTGTTTCATTTCCTTCAAAGGCATTGTTCCATGTGCCAATATACGAACAGACTGTGCAGCTCTGCTGGGAGAGGAAGTATTATCTGTCCCAAGTAAGAACCACTTTTGTTTCAGGCACACACAAAATAAAACACCTGATAAATTCTGGTAAAGTGTCTCTTATGCTTACGAACATCTGATGTTTTCCATTTTCTTGTAGAAAAAATTGATGGTGCAGTTGCTGAGGCTTCAGCAACAAAAGCAGGTCCCATCTGAGCTCACAGCTGAGGACATGACTGACTGGCTGGTGGAGCGGGGCAAGAAATCTCTCAGGGAGCGGTGAGACTTACTGAGACATACAGACAGTCCACCACTCAATCTATCATCAACTCTGCTCGTGTTAAGCTAGTCTGTTACTAAAACAGAGCAACAGTTAAGATGACCCTTCTGTTTTCTTTCTATTTGAAGATTGTGGAGGTTTGAACTGGAGGGTTTGGATGAAAGTGTCCAGCCTCTTCTCTCGCTGGTAAGACCATGATCATGAAACGACTCAGTTTAGAGTAAATGATCATTGATCCTGTAAATATGTCAAATCTGAACGGTGCATCCCATTTCTTGTTTCAGATGTGGGAGGTGAACATCAGCATGGAAAGGAGAGATATTGAGTTTGAAGCCTGAACGGTGCTCAACTCACCAGACGTCAACAGTCCTTGTTTCCAGTAAGTCACATTTGTCAGTAACAAGTTGTCGCTTAAACTACACAGTGATAGCGTGTGGTGAAGTCCGAGTGATATACTGAAGTGAATTTCAACTAATTTTGAGCATTTCTCATCGACAGAGACCCTCAGATCATCCGTCTGGCTGAGGAAGCCATCAGGTCCAGCCTCCTCGGCCCCCAGGAGGTGGCGATGTTGGTTGTGCCCAAAGTGCTGCAGGGCTTCTGGATTCATCCGGCGAGCCTCTTGTGTGTCATGCCCTCGCTGGGGCTCAGCGACCTGGCTGTCGGACTCAAGAAGGCCATTCAGGATAAGATCTCCGCCTCTCTGACCTCCACGGACCGTCAGGCCGCCTTCTCCCACTCCATCCGGGATGAGAAGGTGCTTTCTATCCAGGACAAGGTCAGAGAGAGGTACACTCCAGACCTGCTGGAGGACCTGAACCGCTTTGGGCCAGAGCTGCTGACCAGGATCGTTGACGTCACAGTGGGAGAAATCTGTGTGATGTTCGAGCCCAGAAATGGACTCTGCTGTTGCTTCAGCTCCTCTGGTATCTCTGACCCTCCCTGTTGAAGCTCCTCTGGTTCCTCTGAGCCTCCCTTCTGAAGCTCCTGCCATTACTGCAGTCCAGGAAGGCTTGAGCAGCAGCCTGGTCGGCACTGAGGAGAAGGAGGAGGCGGAACAATCCTCTGACACCACATCAGGTAGGAGTTCTTCATCAGGTCCGTTTACACTGTAGCTAATGGCTGCTTCCATCAAGATGATCTGAGGCACTGACTGTCCTCTTTTACTTTTCAGAGGTCAAAAAGACCAAGAAGAAGAGAGTCCGTCGCTTCTTCCGCCGGTTGTTTGAAACACCAAGGACACAGAGGTGGACTAAATCTCTTTTTTAAATGAATAAATTTAGTGTTGCATCACAGTCAGTTGCTGTATGTGTTTTATATGTAGTATTTTTTAGATATAGTTGGTAAACAAAGTGTACACAACATGGTGATGGAAGACAGAATTTGAGTTCTCACGATATATTATTCATTGGCTTCCTCAATATTTTCATGAAAGGTTTTCATATACAGTTGAATTATATTTCTGAGGCACATTTGAAATTGCTGTCAAGGGTGTACTTTACATTAGTGTCCTGAATATTTTTGTGTCAGACACCATCTACTTGGTGTAGACCCACAGATACAGAGGAACTATTACTCAAAAGGAAAAAAATGTTTCTCATAAGTGCACAATATCTGCCTAAATCTTTGAAAACAAACTGGCTCTGATGGATGGTAAGAGAGAGACGGCCAACAAGTCCTGATGAGTTTTGATTATATGCATTATATGCTATACAAATAAATTTGAATTGAATTGAATGTAGAAAAATCTGTTTGCCTTCTCAAACCTCTGAATAGCATGAGCAAGTATTTGGCAATCACATTAAACTGCATTCACTTAAAGATCTAGCAGAAATCCAAATCTTGTTCCCACCAAAAGTCTAAAATACAGCAGGATGCCCTTGTACAAGCTGACGTGAATCTGTGATAACGTTGTCCAGACAGTCAAAATACTATCTTTTTTCAAGTTGTTAACTTTTAAAGATAGGAGGACTAAGAGTCTGCCTGGACAAGGTTTAGAATTTAGCAACCATGCTGTGTAGCAGACTGCCAAAGAGACAAAAGGTCTATTAGTAACATCAAAAGATTGCTTTCTTGAATTTATATTATATGTTGACCCCATATAGACAGTTCCACAGTTTAACTGTGTTTTAGGTTTCAGCAGTTCTTACCTTTCTGATACAAAGTGAAGTCTCTCTTAAATGCAAACTTCCCCCTTATGCCAGAGGCCTGATATAGTCAATAGTGAAGTAAGTGTGTTTTTGGCAAACAAAAATAGTACAAAGTATTGTCAAAAAGCAGCCTCATTTCTCTACCATTCTTTAGATATAGCTGAATCTGAAATGTTTAACCCATTGTGCACAGCTTTACTTTGCAAAAGAACACAGAAAGCACAGAGTTGTACCTTTTACAGCTTGTTGATTCATATTGTGACTGTTGTGTGAGTGAAATAGAGACAACATTGTCTCAATTTTCTTATGATGTGATTACACATTTAATTATATTAAGTATAATTAAAAAAAATACTCATTAAGTTACAGTGGTGTGATAACAAAAAGAGATTGTTAAAGTTTATGTCTTTTTTGTGTTTTGCCTGATGATTTTTGATTCATGCTTGAAAACTACATTCAAAGCCATAAACATTTGAAAAGTTTGGACTGATAAGTAAGTGTATTGAGGGTATCTGAATTTATATTATAATCATTTTCCTATGTCCCAACACTGTGCCAAAACTATATTTCTCCTGCGTAATAAGGACTGGAATGTAATGATTGAAAATGAATGTGTTAAAGTCATCCCAAAACAGCAGAAATACATATTGTACAATAGCAGTCATTAGGTGGATGTTTGATATAATACAAACAGACATATAAATCTCATAAGGTATTTCATATTAGGTAACATAAAGTCAGACAGTTGGACAGTTGCCAAAGATAGGCTAAAACATACAGTACAGTGCAGTGGGAAACTTGTCAGAACTTAAAGTGGTTATTAAAACATATAATTCTATCCTTTTCTGTTTTTTTCTCTTTTTTTTGAGTTTTCAAAACTCTAAACCACAACACTTTTCATGCAATATAAACTGATAGCTGCAGTCACCAAACTTCCTTATAGTCATGTAACAGTATAAGATTTACACGACTCAACATAAACCTCTATGAGCTGGCTTTAATGCTTTACATTTTAAATTACTTCCATCAATCATTCTAAATTGCACAAGATGCCTCCTACCTGCTTCCCTTTCAGCTGAAGCACCGCTGGATGCAGGACTGGATGAGAACCTGCAGAGTCAGTGGATCACTGTGGAGAGAGGTTATACAAGTGCAAAGAAAACTATGCAGAGGGTTTCTACTCTCACATGTAGACACTACATAACAGGACAACGACCTTCTGATGTGTCTAGCTGCGGAATAACCATGCACAGAGTGTACTCAGTGCTTTGTGCTATAGTCTGGACCGTTGTCATGTGACCACAGAGGGCTGAGCCAGGGGTCCAGCTAAAATCCTGGGCAGCGGGGGTGGGAGGGGCTGGTAAGGGAACAAGGAAAGAAGGGAGAGGGGAAGGATGGAGGAAGGAAGGTGGAGCCTACAAAATGGTTGTAGGGAATGTACTGTAGGAGAAGGGAGCCAGTGGTCTTTGCAGGATGGATGAGCTCCCCGCTTGGTTAGAGGGCGAGTGTGTGCAGCTTAGCCAACCATAAGATGACTTTGGACAGCGGCTTGTGGTTTCTGAGTGGGTGGTTGGTGGAGGTCAGTGTTGCTTTTGTTCAGCGCAAATTCCAGGTCAAATAAATGACCCCCGTTGAGCGGTGGCTTTACTGGATGGTATTTGATTTGAGTGCCACTGCACCCACCTCTCTGCAATGTTCCCTTCCTCAACATTTTCAACAGACTTCTTTTCAAGCTCATAATACATTGTTATTGGTGCTAAAATTGTGGTAATTTTCTTTATTTAAAGTTTTAACATGCACTACAGTATGCGGTCAACACACTGAACTGTACCATTTAACGACGTATCTTCATACAAACTCTAAATATCAAACCTTGTTGATACAGTATATCAAAAATATTTTTCCTGACTGTGGGATTAAGGTGGACGTTGCGTGACTAACACATTTAAGCTGTGCATCTTCCTCACTGCCAAATTCCAATTAAAATCTCTGCTCTTTCCTGTCCCAGGGAAATGTCCAGGTCAACTTGGCAAATTGCAACAAGAAAAAATTGCTGTCATGCTGTTTGCAAAACAACTGGCCTTATAAAGTTTTAAAGGAATTCACCAAGTTTTGGGGAGACTGGCTCATTCAGTGATGAGAACATAAAATCACCCATGTGTCCCCAGTAGATCATTCTCTCTGGCACTCCATGCACTAATGCTTTAGCATACACTGTCTTGAGTGATAGTGGGCTACTAACATTATCCAAGGCTGATGTTTTAGTTATAAACATCATTAACTCAATTGAGCTGATGTAGCACAAAACTGACAGACTTACCATCTAAAATTACTTAGTTGGCCAACGGGCCAATTTCCCCAAAGCTTGCTGTATTCCTTTAAGCATAATTAAACTCACTGATAGAGTGAGTTTAAAAGTGAGTTTCAGCACTATTGTGTGGGTTCAGCATATCGTTAAATGATACAATGACGAATATTTTAATTATTTAGCACAGGGTGCGTATTGAGTCTGGTTAGGTTGACCATAAAATCACCTTACACCACATTACAACAAGCCTGGTGAGATTGTTAGTGCTGCATTTTCTGGTATTGGTCATGAATATTCTTGTGAGATATTCGATAAAGTTACTGATACTAGAGTCAAGGTCACTCAGGAGGTAAATATAATTATATATTATATTACACACAAATGCACCTAATGTTCTTTAATGAGTGGTTATTTTTTATTATTTACTTATTTACATTCAGTCTGCAGCACACCACATGTCAGGCCACCCAGACATGGATGAAATATGTCCCAGGGTGAGGAGACACAAAACATCATAGACATGTCTGCTGTTTACTTCTACCATCAGCAGTGTTTCAGATGAGATCAAAAAGGAATGACCTCTTTGCTCTCCTGAAGTCAAAAATATCATTTGTGTGTGCGCGTGTGTGTGTACTGCATCCATGTGAACCAAACACAGCCGCCGATGTCCAGTCACAGGACAGTATTGTGATTAGACCTCAGGATTCTACAGGTCACTCTTATGACCTGTGATCCTGTTGGATATTTGTGTAAAAAAAATACAATGGGTTGCTTTCTTCCCCCAAACTGCTTGGCTTTGTATCTTAAATACAAAACAAATATTTCTGTGTTTTGGTACATTCACTGTAACTGAGTCTGAAGGATTCATTTGTCAGACATCAACAGGAGGGCAACTAGAGCTGGGGAATCTGAGACGATCTCAAACAAAGTTCTGTCATTCAGAACTTATTATAGAAATAAGATAGCCAACACAAGACAAAGTACACCTAACCTTTCTCCTCATTATGGTGTTATGGTGTGCCCTTTCTTCTTAGCAATATGTGGATACTCATTTATTTAAGCCTTTATCAGAATATGTACCATAATAGTAACATGTCATTTAAAAACACACTTTAAGTGGACTTATTCAAGTTATCTTCCATATTAAAAACAGATGTCAGACACATGAAGCATGAAGTCTGAAACACAGATCACATGTTGTGGATTTTGTAAAGATCAGGTTCCTCCACCACAAATTGGATTGACAATCACATGAATTGGACACAGCATTTTCTCCTGAAGGTTGGCAAATGGTTAAGTTTAGGCACGTAAAATGAGGTTAGAGTTAAGGTTATGGTTAAGGTTAGGTAACTAAAACAACTTGGTTAAGATTAGGGAAAGGCTTTGGCCATGGTTAAATAAGAAAAACTTGCTAAAACTTGACTCATGGTAGAAAACTTTAGTTATTTGTACAAGCTGGGAATAGAGCCTGGGTTGTTGGCATTGAAGGTAAATGCATACACCCATCCACCACCCTGAACTCAACACCCTTACTTTCCACTGCACTTCAATGTCAGACTACTTCCTGTTCCTCCTTCAGGTTCCCTTTCGTGCTGGGAATACATAATTCTCTCACTTTTCATGCACAGAACAGGTATTTGCATTTTAAGACTTTGTGCTTATTTCCAGACATTTCAGGAGATCATGATGTCCCATCACACGTGAACGCACAATAAAACCCAATCTGCCACTTTTCATCATCTCCACTGCATAGCCATGTTTTTAATGAGGCAATCATCTTGGCAAATGTTTTCAGTTTCATTACAAAAAGGTTTATTTTTTACAAGTAGACATAACATTATTAGTGACATTCATCTACAGTTTCCCTAAATTAGACATCAGAACGAGTGCTGGGTATAGAAACATGTACAGTACAGAAAGATTAGGGTGCATAGCAATAGAAGAGAAATCTGGCTGTTGTAATTATACAGTACAATAAATTGTCAACCTTACCCAACATCATCACATTGAGGCTAAGATGAAAAGGTACTTCATCATGTAAAAACATTTAGATAGACTTAAAAAATCATATTTTCAGAACTGCATAGAGCCAAATGCAATTGTTGAGTACACAAGCTACTGTCCGCAATCTCAGGTAGATCTAGTACAAACTTACACATACAAATACAGTACCTTTATACTCTTGATAACATATTGTAAAGTATTACTGGCCATTCATAAAACCACAGAATAAAAGCCAGGCACAGTACAACATTGAACAGCCTGTGCAGTGTAGATAGACTGATGGTCGACCTCTGGTTACTTCACTCTCAGGAAAAAAAATATGTTTTCTATACTGGGCAGCACCCAATATAGGCATGTCCCTTATATATTTTCAGCTAAAAAGGTACCGATTTGTACCTTTTCTGTTAAAAAGGTGCATATTAATATCTTAAGGACCATGTGTCCACCTCGGAGGAAACTCTGTCATTTGTACCTTTCTGAACCGAAATGTACCTCTAAGATTCACATTTTGTTTCTGGGAGTGTTTTGTGTTTCTGTGGTTTTGTGGTTTCTGTTGATGCTTAAAAGACTTTAACAGGAATATCTTACATGATTTCATTGAGTTAATGGTTTTGAAAGGATTGTATTATAATGAAAACTCTTTGGCTCCTGGTTACGGACCTCTGGTAACATTGAAATCTGTAGAGGAGCTGTGATGATTACTGAATGGAATCGAGATCAGAGAAATCCAACATCAAAGGCAGAAATGAGAGAAAAAATACAAAGAATATAATGCTTTGGATAAAAGTGACTGAGCAAAAGAAGTAAGGAAAATTAAAAGACAGATCTCATTGAGAACTACATGTGTGTGGCTGGACAATATCATATCCAGTCCATTCTAATGAAACACAACTGAAGTTAAATTTTAAGTATCCATTTTATAAGACTGCTAAAATAATTATTTGTTTTATTATTATTGATATTTGATGCTCCTACCCATGAAAATTGCCAAATTTCAATTTTCAAAAGCAACTAAATAATGCACTTACTCTACAGTAGTTGAACACAGAAAAGTGCATTTTTATGGAGAGAAATTGTGCTAAACAAAAATTCCCTAGGGTATCCAGTAAGTATTATCAGGAAATCAACAACACATCTACATTCTCACAGTAATGTTCCACAGAAATACACACATCGAAAGGCAAAACCAAACCTGAGAAAATAATCTCTACAAATCAACAATGACCCATCTTAATTCAGTGCATTGTTCATTACACAATCTGCAGCATTTAAAACAATACTTACAGAACATTTAAAATACATCATAAATCGATACCATGGTGCCAAAAAAGATAAAAGACACAATAACGTGGCCCTGCCAACAATGTCTTCCTCATGGAATGAAATAAAAACAAATATTACAAAGGTAAAGGACAGCGTACCCTTCACGTACTTATGGTTTTGGTATCCTCCTCTTTTGGACGGTCAGTGGTGCAATCAAAGACAGTAGAACATCTCAATATGATTCTATGACTTTCTAAAATCACACCACGTAACAGTCCATGTCAGAGCATTGGGCATACTGTTGGGTTGGATCACCCAGATAGTGAGTAAAGGTGATGTTGGTTTGGATTTGCAGTTGATCTGATTTGGCAGTCGTGTCTGGCACAGCTCATCCTCATAACCACAAAAGAATGACAGGCTGCAAAAAATAATATCTGATTTGAGCTATACCGTGGGTACCATGCAATAAGTGTCCATGCAGATCTTCTCAGCTCCTACTCTCTATGCAATCAGATACTACTGTATGAAACGCATTAGGGGACAAAAAATGTCCGTATTGCATCTGGACTGAACTCACAATGTCCGCACGCAGGAGACATTATCTTCAAGCAGACGTCTCAAAGCTAATGGCCCTTCAGCGTCATCTCTGGATGACCTTTGCAGTAGTTTACCTTCAGTGTCTGTTTTTGAGATGTGACTGAGGCATTGTTTTTTGACCCCTCCGTCACTTTTCTTCTGTTTATCTCTCTGTTTCGGGACCCCGAGGCTGTGTTGGGGTCGGCCACTGTAGCGTACACATGGTGCTCGCAGGCAGAGGTGATCATGTGGGCAACCTCTCTGCTTCTTCTAAAAGATGCAAAAGATAGGGTCATTTCAACATCTCCAAGGCTAATAACAAATTATTGAATTTGTGGACAGTTCATATTCACTTGTGTATAACCACTGAAGTCTTTTCATAGTCTAAATGAATTGAAGTGTGATGTGGTTCTGCAGCTTGCATGGGCTTGACAAACCCAATCGCTTTAAGAAAAAGAAAAAATAACTGAGGTGATTGGCTGACCTGATGGTGAGGGAGAGTTGTCATCTCCTGCAGTGGTAAACTGTAGATCGGATCCCAAAGCAGCTATGGAGCTCCTGGGACGGATGCAGCGGTCACCTGAGAAACTCCTGCGGAGCAATGCCTGAAACAAAAATCAGTATCAGACATCTCCATGGTAACATATTTGTACTGTTGCATTTTCATTCATTCATTTTCCATAGCCGCTTATTCCTATTCCTATTCACGGGGTGCTGGAGCCTATCCTAGCATACACTGGGCAGAAGGCAGGGAAACCATAGAGATGTAACAGTTATATAGTTTATATAACTGTTTTATCTCTATGAGGGAAACACCCTCTCACCAGTCCACTGCAGGGTTAACACATAAACAAACACTCTCATGCTCACATTCACACCATCCCTGTTTTGTGCCGTAAAGCAATCTCCCTTTGGCCGTAAAGCAATCCAGCAGATTTCCTGCCAAATCTGATCCAGTGGCACACAATTTGGCAGTAGGAGCTGCCAATCTGCTTAACAATGGTCTTGTTTGTCTACAGTAATTATACTAATGTGTCCAGGAATCCAAATAAAAAGGCAGTGGAAAAATCGGTTCCCAATGGGTCAGGGAACATAAAATAGAAAAGGTGGGAAATCGTGTAGGCTAATGAAGCTACTCAGCTACTCTGAGTGGCTGCTAAACCAAGCCTATATTTGTGTTAATTTATTGCTTTGAAGTGCTTGTATCTTTTCAGCACTATTTATGGCAAATAAACTATTTGTTTTGTGCATTATACGGTTTCCCACCTTTTCTATTTTATGTTCAAAATGAATGTGGTAATGATTTATTGATGTTAAAATGCTACACATAGCACCTTAAAGTGCTCTGAGATAAGCAAATAGAGAGGCAAGATGTAAATTGTAAAAGGATACAGCATATAGAGCTTACCTTGCGTGTCATTGGGCTGGTGGGGGCTGAGGCACTGCTGTACAGGCTGAGGCTGGAGTTGGACCTGCTGACAGTCAAACCCTTAGAGGAGCTTCCAGGTGATAGGTACTTCTCCTTGATCTTCAGATTGGTCCGACCCTTTACTGTTGGTGACATACAACACGGGAATTGAATAATGGAATTGATTCAATAGGCCTTAATTGGCTCAACACCATAAAACTACTAATAAATAGCGGCAAGATCAGGCAGTATTCTGTGTATGAATAAATAAAGCAGTAAGGTCCGCAGTAAAAGTCGTGTAAAACAAACATGGCAGAATTACCAGAAAGGTGTCTAATATATAATATTTGTAAGCTATAAATTAATGATTATATTATTTGAGCATCATAATTCTATACAAAAAACCCCCCAATAAATTCTATCATGTTTAGACATACCAGTTACTGTTGACCTGCCAAAAGAAATAATGGCTTGTCTCTAATAAAGGCCTGGTGCTCTCTTTTGTTCAGGTAAATAAAGTCCCCAGCAATTATTGGAGGTTGGAAGTTTTATGGTAGTTTTCTTAACTGACCTCTACAGGGGTCATTCTTGACCAGAAACTCGTCCAGAGCAGTCCAGCCTCCTCCGACCCTCACCATCAGGGTGCTGCGCAGGATCCGAACCATCCGCAACTGTTGGGAATCCCCAAACTGCAGCACATAAAACAACACAGACATTACTGGTTATCATATCACCTAGTATGCTAGTATCAAACAGTGTGTCCAGTACTGTGGCATCGTTTTCCTTTGATTTTGTTTGAGTTTCTGTAGGTGGCTCTCTTTTCTTTGTCTGATCAGCCGTTGTGGCTATCACTGCTCATGATTAACTACCCAGTTCTTCTTCTATTTATTCCCAACAAACCAGAAACATAAGACGCATCACTTCCTTTGCACCAGAGGATTTTTCCCAGGAAAGAGCTACCAGACACCGGGTGTTTAGAACAGCAAATGTAAAATATTTCATGTATTTGGCTATAGGTTGACTCACTATTGTGTTGCATCAGTCAGATAGAGAGCAGGAAAATGTTGTGCATTATTACTTGTATGAAAATCACTCACCCTGTATCTGTTGGCACTTATTTGCTCCACCTGGAATCTCTTGGGACAGTTACACTGGGACACCTGTCGACTCACCTGCAGGAGGCATGAGCATGAGGCAGTTTCTCCACAAGATGAATAAATCAAACTGCACCTATGTGTCGTTATGCACACATTTTACATATGGTTCATACCTCTTCATTGATTTGATCTGCATCCAGTGTTTTCCTGTAGGGGTCTCTGCTGGGGTGCAGTGCACTCACAAACTCATAGTAGTCAATGAAGCCATCGCCGTTCATGTCAAATATGTTCGCCACTGCATTCATCTCCAGAGAGTTGGTGGGGAATTCTACAATAGAGATGTACAGAAGCCCAACACAATTGTTGGTGACTCAAGATATTGCAATTTCTTGAAAATGTGTTAATAAATTGACCACTTATATGCCATTTTAATACAATGAAATGCTCAAAAGCAGCTCTGTTGGCCATAATGCAATTTGTCGTCATTTCATCATGAGCCTACTTTGCTTTGAGAAGTAGACATGGGAAACAATGAAAATATGGTGATAAACACATTTTGGCGACATCAAATAAAACAAACTAGAAATTAGTCCATATATTTGAACCATACTTTATTTTAAAATTATTAATTTCATTGGCCTTTATAGTGTTAGATGAAAATGTCGGCATGCTAATTTAGTAAATTCAGCTGCTGTCCTATGAAATTCATGGTAACCCGCAATGGGTGATACATGGGTTGTAATACTGAAATGATTAAAGTAAATCTTACTAGAAGCGAGAACATTATCGATGAACTCCTTCTGGCTGATGCGTCCGTCCTGGTCCCGGTCGATGCTGCGGAACACGTCTAAGATCCGAGACTTCAAATGACTGATCCACTGCATGTAACGCTTACGCCAAACATTGAAGTCGAAGTTTGCAAACTCTTCCATCTGTCCAGAAACAGAGAATATCAAAACATCACATACAGCAGTTATTACCCCGTATTAACGTTTCATCTAAATTGCTAACAAAATATGTTGGAGAAATAGGATTCTAAGGACTTTGGCATTGTTTTGAGCTGCTCTATTGGCACCGTAACCCATTCACATTTTACAGTGATATTTTAAAAGGCACAATAACCTCTTTGAGTGTTTGCTGGTATTGCTCCAGACGGGTTTGTCTCGCCAAGGCCAGGAGCCAAAGTTTCTGCCAGTGGCTGACCAGCTGACTGAGCTGTGGGGTCTGGGGGTCAAGGTGCTCCAGGGGAACGGGTGCAGCAGGCTGGAGCTTCAGAGTGCTCCTTCTCTCTGGATGGAGAAACAAGGACATACGTATATGAATCAGCTCAGTGAACTAATTTCTACCATCTTACAAGATTTACACATCGTTATTACATGGCTTTGTTGAATACTGAATTCTGATTGGCCAATGAAGGCATTCTGACATCTGTTACTCCTGAATAACAGACCGCTGTTTCACATCTAATCATATCACTGCCCAGTCAAGAGGTCTGGCTGACTTTGTTGACTTCTAATCAAATGAACATAAAAGCAATACCTGACTTTAGCTTGTAATGAAATCATTTAAAATCAATATTTTATGATGAATGATCAATGGTCATTATTATCATTATAGTCAAATGTAAGTCCATGTTGACTTACTTGTGAGTGGCCTTTTGCTGGGGGAAACTTGCTGTTTCGAGATGCTCTTGTGTTTGCAGGATTTTGTAGCATGTTCCACCTCTGGCAGCTTTTTGTTCAACTCCTCCATGAATACCTGTGGAGAGGAATGTACAGTAATGTCCCTTCTGTATCTTCTGTAAGTGGTAAATCATGCTATTATAGTATATTCTCTATTCCCACCTTGGCTCATAGAGCAGTGGAAACAAAAGTGTACATTTTCTGTTCATGTATTTCATACCATGTGCTGCTCAATCAGTTCCAGGTTCTGGGCAGTGCTCTCAGCCAGCGGCTCTTGGTCCCTGAGGTTGAGGGCCTCCTCTGCTGAGGAGATCCAGTCCAGAAGCCTCTGGACCTCCTCTTTCTCTGCCTCCAGTGCTGCCAAGCCGGCCTGGATCCTCTGGCCCTGCTGCTGGGCCCACGTCTGAACCTGACGGGGGGAAACACACCAGTCACGTCTGGATGCTCTCAAATCTTGACATTACAGTTCCATTGTTATATAAATTGCTCAAGGTACTGCAGTTTCTCTCTCTCAGTCCTTTCATCAGTTTCCTCTAAAAGACAACTCATATTTCTACTCATAAAAATGTTATTGTTTGTTGTGCAAGCATGAGAGCACTTACCTCCTCATAGCGGGTCTTGGTGACGCTGATCCAAGATTTGAGGGTGATAATGGAGTCTGGGTGACAGGAGGACAGGATCTCCTCACCCAGACACCTGATGGTCTCTAGCTCCACCTCCCGGGCCTGCAAGGCACTCATCGACTCCTACACAGAGGGACAGAGAAATTATAATTATAATAATAATAATAATAACTTTATTTATAAAGCGCTTTTCAAAACAGAGTCACAAAGTGCTTTACAGAAGAAATGATAAAACAGGTACAATTAAGAAGGAAAGTAAAAGAAAATAGATAAAATAGACATTCATAAAAGCATACAAACAGAGAAGAATAATAGACAGCAGTAATAAAAACATCTAAATAATTAAGAAAAGGCACAGAAAAAGTGTGTCTTTAAAAGTGCTTTAAATGAGGACACTGAGGTAGCAGATCGGATTTCCAGTTTGGACTATGACAACTAGCAGACCCCCGTCTGATGACCTGAGGCAGCGGTTTGGCTTGTAGGGAATTAAAAGGTCTGAGATATAGCTCGGTGCTAATCCAGTGAGTGCCTTGAAGGTGATCAGTAAAATTTTAAAATCTATTCTAAATTTCATGGGAAGCCAGTGCAGTGAGGCCAGGATAGGGGTGATGTGGTCACTCTGCCTGTTTAAAGATTACAAAGATTATACAGCCTGTCCTTCAACCTGGTGGTGGGTTCAACCCCTGTGTCAACAAGTATCCACCCGAAACCAGAATAATAAGTGTCCTTGAGCCAGATACTGAATCCTTATCAGCTCCAATGTTATTCTGTAGCTCACCCTGATCTCTGGCCTCCATTATGGGGGGCAAGAGGAAAAAGAAAAAAGAGTAAAGATAAAGTAATGCGCTATACTGACCTCATGTTGTCTGCGGAAGGCACGCAAGCCTTCCTCCTCCTCGGGTATGACCCCGTATTTCAGCACCCTCTCTGCCTCCGTCAGGCGCTCCATAAAGGAGTGGACGAGACGGTCGAACTTTTCAGCCTGGAGAGCGCAAAGATTGAGATTAATGAGAATTAGGGTTGGATTTATACATCGACTTTTATTAATAATCAGATATCCAGCAGTCAATCTCATCCACTGCCGATATCTTTGAGGTTTCTCCCTGACCACAGCTGGTCCAAGTCCATGTATCAGTCTAACAGTGCTAATAATGTGGCAGTTTGAATATGTTTTTATTTCATGTGGGTAACCAGAGAAATCATTCCAGTGTGGTATGGGAATATTTTACTCAACAGCTTCAGATGGCAGTATGCAGGAGCTGCCAACCCATCTAAAAACATTTCATTAGTATGGGTGTCAATGGAGAGTGTCCCATGATATAAATGCTGTTTCAGAGGCTTTTCCACCCTGACAAGAATTAAATTCTTGAATAAATTTTTTCGGCATGAAAATGGTCAAATTCAAAGCTGTTTGATTTCAGCACAAAATATTGCCTATTGACAACTTCAATACAAAAATACCGGTATCAGCCCTCAAAAACTCAAATCAGTCTAACCCTAATAATAATGGAAATTTCAATTTACACCTATAGTTCATAACATGTAAATGCCACTTGCAGATGAAAAATGAAATGAAAAATTTGTTTTGTCAAGATTTTTAAGTCCAATAGGTGTGAGAAGTACCTGCTGAAGCGCAGCCTCCAGCCGGTCCTGCTTGGTGACTGACAGTTTACACACAGCCTCCCAGCGACCCTCCAGCTCATCCATCTGCTCCTGCAGCCAGTGGGCATCAGCTGTGCTGCTCCTGGTCAGATCCCTTACCGAGCGCTTCAGCGTCCTAATGCACCCGGCTCGCTTCCCCAACTCCTTTTGGAAAGCCTGAGAGAAAGAGAATATACTGAGAACAGTCTTCCATTTTCCTACAGTGAAGACCATTATGAAGAAATACTTTCTATAAAAAACTATACTAAACAAATTGTGCTACATGTAGCATTTTAACATCGAACCCTAATGCTAATCATTACCACATTAATTTTAGACATTAGTATAACTACCATAAACAAATTAGACCTTTGGTGAGAAGCCTAGCATTTGACTTTGTGTGCCACTGAGTTGGACTGGAAATTGCAAATTGCAAATGGAGCTAAAGCTTTCAGAGTTTCTTGCAATGGCAGATGGTGTAAGGAGTGAAAGGCTGGTGGAAAAAATCACTTCCAACATGTTTCTCCTCTTCAGTAAAGACAAAGACAAAACAAATGCACACTAGAGCAACACTAGGAAGGGGGAAGCGGAACAAGTAGCAACATCCTGATTGTGACTGAAAGAGTTTATAGGAAATGTGGTCTCGAGTTTTGAGAAACACTATCACTAACAATACCACTGGTGTGAGATACAGGCTACCAATTGTCTCGATCATGGTCTCATATGTTTACAGAAATAATATCAAGGTATGACAGTTAACTTGCTAATGATATAGTGATGTTTAAAAATGCTAAGTCTAATAGTAGCATAGATCCTACATTTTCATATAGATGTTAACTGTAAAAAAAATTCATTTTTTTTTAGAAATTGTGAATTATCAGCGAAACACATGCAAATTCATAATGGGTGGTGCACCTTGTGTTTGTCTATCAGATTGTTGACCATATCTTTGTCCCCACCGACAGGAACGTCCTCAGCTAGCTGGGGCTCTGCTCTGTACAACCAGTCATTCAATGCCTGGAGAGCATCGGTGAATCTGCCTGAAAACAGCAGTGCCTCCTCCAGTTTATGTTGCCTGAGAGAAGAAAATCAGATTGGTTAAATTGGCTACATTACTTTGGCAAACAATATCATGAGTTTTGCTTTTGGATGTCCACCTACTGTAATGGATTTCCATACCTTTCCATAGACTTCCCACTGATGGTATCCCATGCGTCTTTGAGCTCAGCCAGCAGGTTTTCCAGGTGCTGTCTGTCTTGGCTGGTTTGAGCTCTCTCATGGAGGTTGCGGCCATTCTTCAGTGTGGCCTCGTACATGGGCCTCTTTGACCTCAGGAGTTTCTGGAACTCCTAAATACAAAATAAGTGACTAATCAATTTAGGCACTCTCATAGATATACAGCATATAACCAAGGGCGATCCATTTTAATGTCTACTGCACCTTCTGTTCAGTCAGTTGCTGTTTGATTTCCTCATGGGACACAGCGATCTCTTTGTGTGTGTCTAAGGTTTGTTCTACCTCAGTCATCCAGTCCACTAGTAGGCGCCAAGATTCACTGAACTGAAATATGAGAAAATAAGACCTAATTTTACACAGAAGTTCCTCTGATGGTCACAGTGAAACTACAGATATTGTTTTAGAGTCTGAGCATGATGCTGAAGGACATACATTTAGACCAGAGAAGCTTTCAATTTGCTAAAAAATTTAAAATAGTCGTATCCATACCTGTCTGGCATTCTTCTTGACCTCCTCCAGTGTCCTGCCTCTCTCTGCAGCGCGCTGCTGTAGCTTCTTGTAGCGGTCCTGGACGGTCATGATTAGGTTCTGAATCACATCGCAGTCTTCCTTCCTGCTCAGTTCTGTCAGCCTGGAGCCCGTATTCTCCACTGTGGTCTTCTTCTCACTATAGCAGTTCACCTCATTCACCAGCGTCTGTGCAAATGAAAGTATTTCATATACCAAAAAGTCCAAATGTGTATGCAAATCTTGATCTGAGGCAAACAGACAGAAAGACAGAGTGCATGTGTGCAGGCTGGACAAAGACCTACCCTGTGATCCTGCAGCTGAGCACAAACTGTATCCAGAACAAAGCTGGGAGCAGGAAGAAGCCCAGTGGACTCTTCACACTTGCCCATCTTAGTAAGAAGTTCCTGGACGTTACTGTGGAACTCCTTGGCCAGACTCAATCCTTCTGTAAGCTTTGCCTGTGGGGACAGAAAGACTTCTAAGCATGGCACCTTGATATGATGTAGTCCTGATAAAGTTGCACGTTGGTACCGACAACAAAGGTAACAGAGGTAATACATGACGACATTGAAGAGTTCAACTACCTTGCGCTCCTGGACTTTGCTGTAAACAGACGCCCATTTCTGTTCGAGAATGCACAGGCTGTGTTCGGTGCTGGATCCCCGAGCAACATTGCTGCTCTCCAGCATCCTGTGGATGGCATTCTTCACATCTGTGTAGGTATGAAGCTTTGACTCCATCTCATTACATAATTCCTGTCATGGGGGCGGGGAAGAACAATCAGGTTTACGCTTTATTAGGGGAGAAATGATAGCTTTGGTGGGGAAACTATTTTTATGTTTATAAGAGTGTCTCAGGTACTGTGTTGCTGGTAAATGAAGTTTGAAAACAGACACTAAAGATACCAATCTATGTCCCTAAAAAAACTCTATTGTCTGTCTTTTTGATTTATAGTGTTTAAGGGCCAGTTGGTCTCACCAGGTGTGCATTGAGCCTCTCATTGGCAGAGTCAGGCATCCCCCACATGGTCTTGGAGGAGGACAGTCTCATGTCTGTGTTCTCCAGCCACTGCAGAAGATCCTGAATCTCCATCGTAACATCTTGCACCTGTGGTAAAAATAAGGCATCAGACTAAAGAACTAACATAACTAAATATAATGAAAAATCTGCTATGTTGACAGGGGCATCAGTTCACTAAAACCTAGGCTATGGCAAAAGTCCTTGCATCTAACATCACTTTTCGCCAAAACTTGTATTATCTAAATTTCTAGGGACAGGTGATGCAATGACTGATGACTGACAAGATATTATTATTTGGTCAATGTGATACATTTTTAGATGTAGGTCAACAAACTATCAACTTAGAGGTAATATTAGTGCTGAATGCTCCCCTTCCATTTTGATATTGCTTCCAAATAAATTATTGACAATTTTTGCTCAATCTTTGCCCTCCATTATAGTGATAAAAACTACAAGATCAAATTTGGACTCGCTTTTCACCCTTGTATGTTGATGTTTCCCAACAAATTTTGTTTTCTTTGGTTCCCATTCAGACAATGACCACAAGAGGGCACCATGGCACACTGATAATGAGACCTAACATGAAATATTACAATATTATAGTAAATGTAGCATTGTAATATACTGTATAACAATATATGACTAGTGATTTATACTACTGTGTCACTTATATACACTGTAATGTAAGGATGGACTGTCCATATTTCTCTTTTCACCTGACTGAGGTTGTTCTCCAGCTCCAGCTGCCTGCGTTCGGTCTCGCAGCGGACAAACTCCCAGCGCTCGTTGAGTTGCTCCAGCCGAGGCTGCAGGCCATGGGGGCTGTCCCCGGACCCGACCTCCAGCAAGCCCCTGCCAGCCAGGTTCAGAGACTCCACTGTACGCACATGTGACATGACGTCATTACGTAAGACCTTTGGGGTGGAGAGCACAGCAGAGATTCATTGTGGCATCAGCATCAATTAGATTCAAGTATTTGATTCAGTGCTGCTTGAAGGGGTGAGGAATGGAGTGTCTTTTCTGTTCTTTTTGTGTCTCAGTCAGGACAAGGTCACTCACTGTTGTCAGATGTTCTTACTATTCTCAGCACTACACACAAGCTGTACTGATGCATCATGAATTATGTTATCCAGAGAACAGCAACATTTACCATCCTCTTGTGTCAGAAGAGAGACATATAGCTATACACCTGTTTTTATCCATATCTGCATCCTGACTTAGTGAACAATAGGCTTTATAGAGTTAAAACTGTTTGCCTCCGTAATCTATGACCCTCTTCGGTAAGTCAGCATTAGTCAGATTCATTATATATTCCAGGCAAACTCAGTAAATTGTCTTTCACTTTGGAGATTCATACGTGTACACATGATAAAACTCTCCCATCGAGCTGCTGTCTGTCTCGCTCTGAGGCCTTCAGGGTCACACCTAAGAGCCTACTTCTGATTCTACAGCCTTATATTAATAATGGAATGTTTTGCAAGCAGGGGTGAAGTGTCAATTGTTGTATGCTAATGCAATTAGCCCACCGCTAACCTTGTGTTTGGCCAGCTCTATCTCACAGGCCTGCAGGTCGATGCTGATTGGCTGGCTGCCCTGCAGTTGTTCAGCGGTCCGGGAAAGCCATGTGTGTAGCTCATCCAGCGTGTTTTGGAACTGACCCAGACCCAGCAGAGCACACTCCAGTTGATGCTGCAAAAATAATGTGTAAATTAGTTAATAGAGGGCTTTCAGGTGATGTAACATGCCCTGTGGCGGCCATATTGGAGGTCCTCATCTCTCGGCAAAAACGTCTGAGACAGCTGATTGTATTTCTACACTTGTAGAACATGTCTCAACAGTATCAAGTTGACATGGTTAATTTTTGTGCTGGTGTTACCTAGAAACAGTGTTTAGCAGCTTGTTAGTTAGCTATAGTATCTGGTGAGCTAATTATGACTGTCTTGGTTAACACATCTGAGTTGCAATAGCATTGCATCATGTGTAATAGTGGGTAGTAGTTGCATGTTAGTTGCTTTGCTAGATTAGCTTGCTGGTTAGTTAGCTAACAAAGACAAGACATCCCGCTCCATACTCTCACCTGTCTGCTGACGGTCTCTGACTCCAGGCTGTCCCAGCGCTGTCTGAAGTCACACAGCGGAGACACTGAGCCTGGACGCTCCGAGCCTGGAGACAGCCGGCACACAAAGCGATGGTTCAGGCTCTCTATCTCTATCTTTTTCTGGTAGAGTTCTCGCTTAAACTCCTGGAGGAAAGAATATAGAGTGAATATTTTTTTAGAATCACTTTCAACTGACCATTTTCTGATATCATACAACATATGATACAAATATTCTAAAGCGCTGTCTTGTGTATTACAACGCATTTGGATTATTTAAATTGGTCTCAGTGCTGGTTGTGGGTGTATTTCAGAGTATGAACTCACCTTGAGATCACATAACTGCTCTTTGACTGACTCCAGGTCAGTTCCCACCATGAACTCTTCAGTAGACCTCAGCTCAGCTGACTTCAACCACTCAAAAAGACCCTATTGGCAAAAAAGAAAAGAAAAGAAAAGAGCATTCATAAAAGCATAATACAACTATACTGTGTGCATTCACTGTTTGATAAACTCAGCTGTGAATTCTTGCTATGTTATGTAATTGTAACATTGAAGAAACTTTTGTTCCAAACAGCCAAACATGCAACCCTGCTGACCCATGCAACCCTGCTGACGGCTGGATACATTTCATCTAGTTTTCTATTGATACTGTCTCACACAGTTAACACTATTAAGCTCATTTGTTTCCCATTGGCAGAGAACTACATATTCAGTCAGTCACACATCATCGAAGCTGCAGGGAGTGAGAGTCTGTTCTCTGCCAGTGCAAAGCGATAAAAGACTAGCCTTGTCTTTGGCAGAATGCCACAACACTACTGGAGTCAGACAATACTGGCCAAACTGTCCAGACTGATCTGGTTATGACACTGAAAATGCAGTATTTGGTGGTCACTCCACTAACTAAGTGCACATGCATAAATGCCTATTGGAGACCTTCTTCTTGTGGTCATATACACATTTGCACACCTAGCATATGCATATGCACACACACACACACACACACACACACACACACACATACCTGCATAGTGTCCTGATAATGTAGGGCCATCTGCAAGGACTCCTCCAGCTTTTTGTGACATTCGTTCCAGAGTTTGCTCAAGTTGTTCCATGTGCAATAGAGCTTTAAGACAGGATATGATAGGGTTAAGTATGTCAAGATAACCTAACTAACTAAAAATGACTTCATTTAAATCTGGTTTCAGAGCTAACCTCATCTAAGCTCTTTGTGACATCTGGTTTGTCTGTGTCCCCACATGCTGACATCAGGTCCATTCCCAGAATGCCAAGGGTGTCCAGATCTCCTTGCAGACTGTCAATGTCCTCCCTGAGAGTCTGTAAGGTGACAGAAAGAAACAGGTTATATTGTGTCAGGGTGAACTATTATGATCTGAGAACAAGGACGTGTCACCCATGTTGCATATTAGAAACACATGTCTGTATATTTCATCTAAGCGCCTCCACACCAACCTGCATGGTCTCCAGGCTCTGGCGGATGGTTTCAGAGTCAGTCCGACTGGCGTTGAGATCCAAAACTGCCTGCTGAGCATCATTGAGTGCCGCTGTGACATCGCTGACATCGCTCCAGAACTTGAGGGCAAGATCCAGGAGTTTGAGCAGCCAGCTTTCCCTTTCCTGGGCCTGAGTGTTGGTCTCGTCCCATAGCTGGGAGAGGCTGGTCACTCGCTCCTGAATGGCTGGAGGGGAAAAAATAGTTGCCACAGTATTGCTGAGAATCTGCCGTTTTACAGTAAAGGCCTCTACACTTCATTTTACATTGTGTGCCACTGCGTTGGTTTTGCCAAGAAATCTACTGGATTTCTTTACGGCACAAAACAGGAAGAGGGCGCTGTTCTTCCATCTCATAGATAGGTCACATTCCCCAATAGAAAACAATAACTATGATATCTTTACTCTAAAATAATGAAAAAAGTCTAATGTCTGAGTTTACCTGTGCCAATGGAGCCATCACCAGCTGCCTGTGTGTTAGCCAGCAGCTCGTCTGCCTGTGTCTTGACACTGCCGAGGCCCAGCTCCAGCTTGGAGAGCTCGGCTAAGGAGTGCTTGTTGTCCTGCAGCTGCTCCTGTATCCTTGGAGTGAGGCCTTGAAGAGAAGTGGGACTCTGTATGCGACTGCGCAGGCGGTCCAGACTCTCTCTGATGAGGGTCATCCTCTCATTCAGCTACAGACACAAGAGATTACATGAAGTAGTGTGTGTGTGCTAAGGTCAAGCCCTAGGGTGTGTTTGTCTTTGCTCATTTGTGTTCACCTCGTGTTGTGTACTTGGCTGTAACTGGCAAACAACCCTTGAGTTTATAGAGGGCTCTTCATAACTTTTTCATGCATTATCTAAGCTTTATTACCTGTGTGTATCGAGGCAGGGACTCCTCAAGTAGATTGGCAGCCTCTCTGACCCGGTCTCTGATGGCTCTATGCTGCTCCTCTGCCTCTCTGGCCTTTCGGCAGAACTCGTCCCCCTGACTGGGGTTTAGTTCTGACAGGCGTTTGGCCAGAGCACACAACCGTGCAATCAGAGGTCTGTGTTCTGCTATAGACTCCCTGAGACCCTTGGGGAAGGAGATGGGAAAGGAAGGGATTAATAATAACATGGATAGTAGAGTTTTTGCACACATCAAGACAAGGTAAAAAACAAGACTATGTGTCTAACAGCCCTGCGACGTTGCATTTTGTGGAAGCGTCTCTGCCGGGAATCGAACTTGGGTGTCCCACTGCAGTCTAACTCCCTGTGGGCCATGTGACCCATAAAGTGGTGAACAGAGCGACCGACCGACAGACAATACCATCCATAGAGCCTCTGCTGTTGCGGGGCTAAAAATCTTGAATGGCTAGTGTATCTCCGTTTGAGAATTTGCAGGAACTAGTGAGACCACATGGTGTACAAAGTGAGAAAGAAAAATGCAGTTTGATCCCTGAAATGGTAAAGTTGAAAGAGTCACATTGTCTCAGTTTTCATTAAATACCTGACAAAACAGTAACCCTGTCAGGAAGTAGATTACATGAATGAACTGAACTGTACTTGAACAGAACAGATCTTGTACCCAGAGGAACAGCATGGTGGTAGGCTCTGAAGTATAAAAGGACTTCATTGTTGAATTGGATAAAAAGGGATAAAAAAAAAAAGGCAAAAGTTGGCACTCCATGTGAGGAGACAGGTCTCCTGTACCTGTAAGAGGTCCTGTTGTTCCCGAAAGGCCTCATAGCTAATGGTGCTCAGGGAAAGCTGGCCAATGAGGGTTTGGGTTTCTTCTAGCCATGGTGACACCTCAGCGAGGCCCTCTGAGAACTGGAGAAGAAGCGACTGAGCATGCTCAAGCTGCAGGACCACATGGGAATTGGTGGCTGAGGTGGTGTTGCATTGCTCCTGTAAGGCCTCTAATGGGGTCTGCATTGAGAGATGACAGTAAAATCAACACCTTTGAAATTTGAACTACTTAAATTTAAATTTATTGACATTATCAATAGAATGGTCTTTATGAAATATGTATGAAACTAGTGTTTAGCATACCTGCAGATCACCTGCTTCCCCTTCATCACTGTATGTCAGCAAGATTTCAGCAATCTTCACCATCTTTTCAATGTTGAACCTGTGCTGGAGAATCTCCACAGCCAAAATCTATTCAGGAGATAGGAATAGATCAAAATTAATTCACAAATTAAACAAACTCATTTTCATGTTGTTCCAAAATTATTCATAAATTATTCAACTTTATGCCTCACAAATCAAAGACGACACAGATCATACACATATTGACTCTTTGAATTCAAAGTGGGAAAAATGTTTTTTCCTCATAACGTCCTGACCTTCTGCTCATAGAGGTGTTCTGATATAAGCTCTGGGTCCAGAGTAATGGCTTTCAGCTTTTCAAGACTCAGCGCTGTGTCTCTGAACCAAGCCATCTCTTTCACCACTGCTTGTTCCAGCTGATAAAAATAAACACACACACATACACATGATCATTTAAATCAGATACTAACATTTTCAAAATCTAACGACAGAATCTAACACAGAAATTAACAATGATTATTCAATTCTGTTTACATGGTAAAGTTGTATGTTTAGAAACACAATCTGCTGTTCACAGCCACAGATAAGTTTATTTTAGTATGGGTAGGCACATTACCCTCTGTCTCTCAGCAGCACATAATACTGCATCTCCAGCATGTGTCTGTGCCCCAGCAGCCCCCAGCAGCTCTCTCTCTATGCGGCCCAGCCACAGGTGGAGGTCTTCCTGGCTGGAGGTGCAGCGGCTGGAGGCCTCCAGGGCCTGCTCCAGCCTCTGCAGCACGTCCAGGCTGCTCAGACTCAGCACAGAGCAACGGATACGCAGAGCATCCATCTTCTCCTGCACCTGCTGGGACTCCTCCTCTGAAACAGGTTCACAGTGCCATGAAATATTAGACTGGAGGCTCTTAATACTGAGCAAATTATCTGTTTGTATTATTGGGCAAAACTGGCAATATCCATTAGGGTAAGACTGATATTGGTTTGCAGATATTTTGGGCTGATATTGGCCTTTTATTAAATCAGATATCAGCCAGTCAGTGTCATCCATCTTCGATATGATGGATATGATGCAGTTTGTTTGATTACATATTCAATGTAGAATTGATCAATGCTATACTGGCTGTCTATGGGAAACCCTTAACCTGATGTGATTAGTGTGATGTGTAATGTGTGACATTTTGATCAGATTCCACACAAGTAAGTCTGCATGAATATGCATTAATGATACTATAATTATTATGGTTGTCAATAGTTTTAGTGTCCCATGGTCTAAATTTCTGCTATTGGCAGTCTTCAAAAAAACATATGCTTCCAACCTTAATATCCATACTGTGCTATCTGGGAAAAGGTACATAGTAATATTTATATTATACAATAAATGTTACCTGAAATTGCCTCCATGAGATCATGACCTGATTGCTGTACTTTCCCAAGCTCGGCAGTTTTGACTTTAATCTCTTCGACAACAGCCTGAAACATAAGACAAGAATGAATCGGAATTTTAATTCTGTACTCATACAGCACAAAGCATTTTTAGTGCATATCGTACATACAGCTGAATCATACATGATAGCATTCCAACCTTGGCCCGGTCTGTAGCCTCGGGGAGATGCAGCATCACTCGCTCAGCGTTTCGTAGCTCTGCTAGACCTTGTTCCACTGATATCAGCCATTGCTGCAGGCTGTCTACCCCTTCCTGGAAGAGCTGGGCCCTGGGCAGAATGAGCTCCAGACTCGCCCGCCTGCCAACAACATCCACAGCAAGCATTTAATTACCATTTACAAGCTCATACAGTTTTAATCAAACAGGCCTTCATCCTAACAGCACTCATAAACCCCATCACACACACTAAAAATCAACTTCATGGACCTCCACTCATTATGAACATTCAAAGTAATCGATGAAATACAATTTATAACTCTCTGCACTAATTTTAACCAATCACTGAATAAAATTGTGGCAGGCCTTGGCAGTGACAGTGTGACATTGCCAGTGAAATTGTTGACCTTTGCTCTGCCTCCAGCAGTAAGGCCTCCCACTTCTGTCTGAGGGTGGAGAGCTTGACCTTTGCCTGCTCCCCCTCCTCTCCTGGGTGGGCCTCTGCCAGCCGAGGGCCTTCCAGCATCATAGTCTCCATACTCCGCCTCCGGTCTGCTAAGAGGCGCTGCAGGAGCTGTGAGGTAACAAAAAGCACTCACCTAAAGCCATGCTTGGTAATGTAATCTTCAATAATATCAAAAAGGTTCACAGATATCAAGTCTGACGTAGGCCTACAGTGCTTTACACCTATTTAAGAAAGACAGAAATTTCAACAAAAAGGAATCTATATGAGACACAGTCACAGTTTTAACTCTATTAAGTCAGAGACGACATTCAGTTCTCATTGCCTTATATTTGAGGTCTAATTTCAGATAAATGTCATTGCTTGCAGGGAGAATTAACACTTATCTACGCCCTATATTCTTGTTTTTCTGCCTTTGTGTCAGTGTGGAGGAAGCCCTATCTCATGTGTCAAGCGTACATTGTTAAGAATGAGGCAGGTTTCACCTCATCCAGAGAGCTCACAATGAGTGCTGTTTACAGCTGAAATGTGAGAGACTTCTCTGCTCTTTTCATACCCTCAGGAAATGTTCACAAAGACATACAGAAGCTCATTGTGGCCATGAGCGTCACCTATTCACCACTGAATACAGCGGAGTTTATATCATAAAGGGAGCACTTGAGCATTTTCCGTGACCTAAGCATAATTTTCTATAGGTAAGTCTTCCTGGTGTGTCCCTCCTGCTATACATTTAATACTTCAAAAGACCTTTTTTTTTGGAACAACTAAGAATTGAGGTGATGATGTGCTGGTGATAACACACCTTTTGTTCTTGTAGCTGTGCTTTCACCACTTTGACCTCTGAGGATGGGGGTTTCTGATTGGCTGTGAGTTCCTCTATCTCACCGACCCAAGTGAGCAACGCCTCCAGGTTCTGGAGAAATGTCTCGGAATCTGTAGACTCGTCCCTCAGTGTCAAGGCAGATCTCGTTCCCTTGGTAAGGAGAAAGAACATGAAACAAGATAAAGGCTACAGCATGACTGCATGGAAACAGGGGTATAAATTCAGGTGATGATGAACATGATGAGCTTGCACAGAAACAATTAGACGACAAATAACGTTAGGTCAAGAAGGGCTTAAAAGGGCAAAACATACCCTCCACCTATCCAGGCTGGAATCCTGGTCTGAGCTAGAGTGCCCATCACTTTGGAGCTGTAAAATAAAAAACAGCTGGTTCGCATGTTGCGCCAATTTACAATATCGCCTTTTTAAGTGGCCATACAGACAAAACAACATTGCTATTAAAGAAAGTGAATAGGTTGACAATGTTAAGCTCAGATGATCAAAGAAAGAATGAAATGGACAGAAAGAAGAGATTTGGTTTGGTTGGAAGTTGGTGTTGTTTTTTTTGACCTCAGCGAGTTCCTCAGCAACTCCATTCAGGACCCTGACAGTTCTGGTGACTATGGGGTCCCCTCCTTTTTCTCCATGCGGATACTCTGTCACCTCCACAATTTCCGTCACGATCGTCTCCGTCACCTCCGTCACCTCTGTAACCTCGCGGGATGCCAGGGTCTTCCAGGACCAGGGGCTTCCTTCTCTCGAGTCCCTCCTCTGGAAGCTGGCCCTTCTCTCCGCAGAGCCCTTATCAGGGTGCGCCAGGGGGGATCTGCCAAACTCCGGAGGCACTGTCCTCCTTGTTAGCGTCCCATTTCGGGATGTTTTTATTGGGGAAGGGGTGCTGTGCCAGGCGTTATCCAGAGTACTGGTGCTCCTGATTGTAGGGGCAGGGGAGCTGCGGAGGGGTTTGTCCGAGATGGGAGTACGAACTGCCTCCTCCCTCTCTTTATCCATCTCCTGTGCCTCCTCCGTCTCCACCTCTCTCTCCTTGTTGGCATCCTCGTCGGCTTTGTCTCTGACTGCCTCTTCCCTTTTGGCCTCCCCATGATGCTCCGGGGGCTGCCACTCCCTTCGTCGTTGGTAGCACTCCTTCAGGAAGTCCTCGTCTGACCTCACATGCTTGGACTTCTGGCCCAGGCAGCTGGGACGGCTGATGAGGTTACCCATAATCCTTCAGCCCAGAGGCTAGTGAGGTAATAGGTGAGGAAAGGCCCCTTGGCCATGCATGCAGAAGATCCTTCAGCTGCCTAGAATAAGACAAGGCTCTGGGTCATCATGCAGTGTAAAATTGCTTCATGTGTAAATTAACAAAATAGATACCGGCATTGTTCTTTGTTTTCTAACAGCATAACTTTCACACTTTAAATTCACTCAGTACTGCCACAGCTTACAGCTACAGAAGATCGATAATGCGGAAAAATGAAACCAATCTCTTGTTTAAATAGCACCACATCCTTTATTTGCTAATCATCTGCACTAATGTTGTCCTTTCCTTGGCACTGAAAGGCCAGGGGGGACTACAACAGAGACTACACTTGGCCAGGATATTCCCTGTCCCTTTGTCCTGCTTAAGACCACATGCACAGATGCTCCCCTCTATCTCAGATCACAAACTGAAATATTCCGGGTATAGAAATCTATCTGACAGGCTTTGTCGAGGATCCCACTGTTGAGCCTGGCACCCAGAAACTGTGGCACCCAGCCAGCTCTGTCTCTAACTCAGCCTGGATCAGTCCTGGGAAACCCGTTAAGGATCTGATCAAATATGACAGCCATAAAAATGCCAACATCGCCTCATTTCTCTGCACTGCCGGTGGGAGGGGGGGGGGGGTAAGAAAGCAGAGTGGCATGTGGACCGTGAGGTGGTAGTTGAGAAAAGAGCATGTAGAACAATGTAAGACCAAAGTTGTTAGTTATAAAATTTTATGTTTCATATCTCCTCCATTATCTAACAATCACAAGGTAGCATCATGTAGTGGAGGGTAAACTCAGTTATTGTCAGTTGACCCACCTTTTTATTTGCAAAATAGTTTTTAGCCATATTTTGAGATTTATGTAGATCTTTAGGATATAAATAGTATACATTATAGTAAGTAGTATCAAAATGACGTAAGTTAAATGTGGATTTTAAGGGGGGGGGAAATAGAAATTAATGCTTTTCTGAGAATATAATTGATTTTGTTTATAATGGTCCTTATAATGATCACCAACTGGAGGTCATAGTTTATGAATCTTTTTATTTATCATTTCATCACTGAGTAGCAGTTAGGGGTTTTAAGAATTCAGAAATGAAAAAACAAAATGTATGTATATTTAACTCATAGGAGTCTTATAAAAATCACTACTGACACTACTGACAGTGACAATTTCAAACTGTGTCAGCTGTCTGCCTGTGCCTCAGCTCAGTGCCTTCATTGTTTTGACAGAAGGGTTAAAGGTGAGTGTAATTATCTTGGACTAGGGGAGCTGAGGTGAGCCCATCAGGAGATCGCAGGGAGGGTTCCTGTTGAGGCCGAGTCCTCCCTCTGAGGCTGGGCTGGATTAGTCCATTCAGACTCACACAGGTCACCGCAGGTCATGCCTGGTCACTAAAGATCTGTGGGGGGGGTAATATGGGTCATCGAAGGGGAAATTGGGAAGTTGGCTCTTGAGCTACTGAGAGGGTTTTTTTTCTAGCGCAACAGAGCAGGAGAAGGTAGATTTATAGTGATGCATTTGTATGTGTTGCTCATTGTTTTCAGTTACAATGGACATACAGTAGTGTAGTGACAGGTTACGCTCATGCTGCAGACAGCCAAAATTATGCTGCATGGATAACTAAAGCCTTTAATCTTTGCCAGAGGTTAGACACAAAGAAAGTCTGCAGCCGAGCAGACACATTGTGCTGCCGTCAGCAGTTTCCATCCCATATTCCTATCAAATCTCATTTGTGTGTCTCACATCTATGAAACCAATTAGAACCAAGATATATCACCATCTTTAACTAAATGAGGGTCTAAAAATGACCTAGTTTGATTAGATGCCTCCATGTGCATTAGGCTAGTAATTACCTTCATCAGGCATGGCTCTGCAGAGCAGATGATGCAGTCATGGGATCCACAGGGAGTACACAGTCAGATCAGAGAGTGGTGCCCAGACAAAGCCCCAGCCCCAAGATCAATGATTACCCAGTTAGCTCAGATCACTGCCCAGCGGTCTCCTGAGTAGGGCAGAGAGAGTGTCTGTGGCTGTGTCCACATGGGTTAACAATTCAAGACCAAGGGTGTGCCGTGTCTGGTTACTGCACCTCATGTGTGGTCGTTTACTAAATTGCATGGTTGCTAATACAATGATCTTACAGCACTGTAGGTGGGGACAAGCTGACGAGTGCACATGCTTCCATCTAAAACAAATATGCAAATACAACGCAAATCTTTTTTTTAATTATGGTAACCAGCCTGGGCCAATTAGACACATTAATGCACTATACATTTTAAAGAAGGTGATTGAGTAATTTCTTATAGTCAGTTCTCTTCCCTTACTTCAAGGAATACAACAATGCTGTGACCTACATTATTCTACAACCAAAACAAACCAGAAAAGCCCTCTTTACATTACTCAAACCTTTATCTGGTATGCATGCTCTCTGTATGTTGAGGCTAGAGCAAAACAGGAAGCCAGACAACCGATCCTCCATTTAACCCATATCGCAGATGACCCAGCCATCCCACCACTTAACCTGTTTTGAAATGGCCCTTGATTCAGCCCAGCCCTTTCTCTGCTCTCAGCAGTGATTTATGATACATGACTGCAGTCCATTTCCTGATGAATTAGATTACAGTCATGCTATAGGGGCTTCTCTGTGGTATGTTAAGAGATATGAAACACAAAAAATGCTAGTTTTTGTCTGGGGAAAGCAAATATTTCCATTCCATACATTGTATCTAATTTGTATCTAATGCTGTAATTATGAGAATGTAAGCTTATGTATATTCATGTAAACACAGCCTGTTTTGAGCAACACCTCACACACCAACATACTGTACAAAAGATTGAGCTTATGTTTTGCTTCTATTGACCCATTTACTCGATACAAGAAGCATTACATAGACGGGTTCGTAATTAGCAGCTGAACAATAATTATCAATCACAACAGTAGAGACCCATATTGTTGTGTCAGTCTCCATTCATGGAGGTCCTGGAGTAGTAATCATGGTAGTGGTCCCTAATCAAGGATGGCAGCTGTGCATTCACCCATGAGACTCATAACATCTTAGGGTGGATATCGAACAAGGTCATACGTTCATTTCAATCAAACTCCTCTAAGCATGCAACAAATAACCATATTGTATAAAATCAAACTTCTGCATGGTTTTAGCAAAATGAATAGTTATCGTTATAGTTAGTATTTTAAAATGTTGGTCAGAATTATACACCACTGTGCAGCACATGATGATTCCATTACCACGAAAATGTAATAAATGTAATCTGTAAACTAGACATCACAATATACATATATATATATATTGCTGCTCACATTCTCAGGATTATATCATGTCCAATTTTAGTTACTTCATTTCTACCAAATAACATCCATTTCTAAAAGTATCACATTTTATCAGGTCTAAGCAATATGTGCTGGGACACGGCTTACACAGCACAAAACCTATTGAACTGAAGACAATATACTTACAACAGGGTGATCCATTCACACTGATGTAGTTTCTATTGGAATATCTCATTGCCCATAGCGCTGTCCCTTTGGCTTTAGTTAAGACCAGTGAAGAAAATCGCTCAGTCACAACCCATACATTGTCACATGGCTTTATGCTTCAATCACTGACCAGCAAACTCCAAAACCAAACTCTCTTAAGCCAATCCTGGCCTACTGGCAGTTTTGGCGGTTTGAGCTTACGTGATGCGTACTTACCCTGAAGCAGAGTTGGGCACAACGGCAGGAGTAAAGGAATTCAACTAGTCCTCAATCACCATTCAAAAAGGAGAGAGGCAGAGAGAAAAAAAAAATCCAGCTTTGTTTGAGCATCCTTTGAACGGCCTCCCAGTTCCAACATCCCAGAGTGAAGCCTCCTCACACACACTTGCGCGTACTCCCTCCAACACACACTCAATCAAGTCCACTCATTCACACATGCTCACATACAAACACACTTTCTTAACACACTCACGCATGCCCTGATAACTCATGCTTTTCCGTTGCCCACAGCCACAGGCAAACAATGTCCTCCTCTCCCCTCACGCTGCACCCCTCCCCTCCCCTCACTTCACTTCTCCTCCCACCAGCTCTGCTCCTCTCCCTTTCTCCTTTGTTGTGGGAGCTGCGATAGAGGAATTCCTTCCTTGTTAACGCCGCCAATGGGATAGTGCGCCCAGATGGAGACAATGTATTCCAACGGCTCGGTTATACTCCCACAGTTCCCAGCCAAGAATAGTTTTCACATGGAGGTCAGATTGTGCCAGTTCCACATAACGGCAAGGCGGTGGCATTCTCCCCCAGGCAGCGCTGCTCAGGTTGCTCCTGTACCAGGCAGTTAGGCAGCAAAGTGCCCCCTTACCTTCCCCACGCTTTTTCTCTCACTCTCTTCCCCCTCTCATCCAACAAAGCCCCTCCTCTAGGTTTCCCCTTTTGCTCAGAAACTCCATGCCACTGCTGCTGGTTGAAAAATGAGGGGGGGAGGCAAAAAAAAAAAGAGTTTTCTAAAGACCCCCGGGCCGCCCTCGAAACATTCACATGTTAAGTGACAGCTGCCTCTACCCCTTCCCTCTCTCGATGGCCAGGGAGAGCAGCGCAGGCCACAAAAGGAGGGACCCCCACCCACCCCTTCACCCAGTCCCACACCCACCCCAACCCCCTTGTCGTCCCCCTTCTCCATTCAGAGTCAGTGCAGCAGTCTCCACAGCAGCAACAAAGACGACTAATTACTGTAAAACATCTCAGATTACTTTTCAACTCACTTCCAGCCATTGCAACTCCGACCCATAAACAAAGAGCCCCATAGAAAACACAAAACAGAGAGCGCTGGATAGATAATACCGAGTCTTTTCTCTGCCTCTGGCCTGGGAAAGCAAAGGAAGGACCCCTATGGTGAAATGCTATCATTCTTCCTTTCTGTAAGTCACAATATTTTGCCTTACCAATAAATCAAGCATATGCACACAAAGTTACAGTGGCATTTATTTGCATTTTTGGTGCTTGACCTAAATCACGTTGCCTTTTTCTGATAAATATGTTTCAGTTATAGCTTCAGATATGGAATATGGGTCACCATTAATTTTACCACTCCAGCATTATTTCTTGGAAACTATGCCCTAAGGTGTGGTGCACTAAAACCCAAGAGAGGCAGGAGTACAGGTGACTGTCTTACAATGTGTTCATGCCCCAGATCCAGATCAAACTAACTGTAACCTGCCCTCTTTATTTCTTTGCTTCTCTGTTTCTCTCAAACCAACCAAATAATCAAACAATCAACCAATCAACCCAGCAAATGCACGCTTGCATGTAGTCCCTATCCCTCTCTCTCTCTCTCTCTCTCTCTTTCTTTCTCTCTCTCCCTCTCTCTCTCTCGCCAAGACACATACACATACACACACATGCAGATACCCCGCCCCTCAGCCTCCTCCATAATCCACAAGGCCATTCATTTGAGTGTAAGGATTAGTCGGAGGAGAAAGTGGCAGACGGAAGATGAACCACACTATTGACTCTTTCAATAAACAACCACATGCGATTCACATTATGATGCTCCAGAGTGTGGCTTTCACTCCAGACATTGTTATTTTTTTTTTTTTGTATTGACGTTCATATTGTGTGTCAGTAACGCGGGCCGGAATTGCTAATTGCTCATTCCTACTGCTGGATATGAGTAGGAGGAATTTCCCAATGCCTTTGTGCTTACAACCCACTGTATGTGCAAGGATGTCACTTCATAAAATATCATATAATCAATACCGCTCTCTCTAGTGTAAATTGCCTTCTGTTATATGTGGGTGGAAATGTCTTTGGACCTGTCAAAACAAACTCAGTCTATACAGTGTTAGATGTGTCTAGAGTCCAGCTCTGTTTGGTTTGACCCTCAGGGCTTGGGGTGTAAAACCAGTAACAAAGAGTTTAGTTCATTCTGTAGGAGTTGCATGCAAGAGGTTTCTCTCAGCATTAAAGAGCTAAAGCTACACTAGGCAACTTGACACGTTGGCGGCCCCAAATGGCAGCGAAAGGTAACTGTTTGAATTTCGAAGAAATCATTACATTACATTACATCACATCACGTCATTTAGAAAACGCCTTTGTCCAAAACGACTTACAATAAGTTGTCACTTTCTGTGTGTCAAGAAGATTTCCTGCCAGTAACCATACCCCACACCCAAATAATAATATTCATTAAATGCAATAATTTGGGAAAAAAAGTGCTAATCTACATTGTCTCAATTAGTTAGGGATGGGATGCTGTTCTCAGTTGCAGCCCCACTTTGTGATTTAGGCTGATAAGACAGGTGTATTTTTACATAAAAGAATCTGGCCTAGTGCAGCTTTAAACTTGCAAAAAGTCCATCATCCCATTCTATAAGCTAGAATGTTAACAGTACTGTCACTAAGTCACTTTGCAGTCCATATAACTATTCACCCAACAGCATTTCAGACCTCCCTCAATGAATGAGCAGCAAAGACTCTGTTGATGGTGAAAACAGCCTGTTAAATCTGCTTTGAACCTGCTTCAGGTTTTCAGAGCTATACACAGCGCTTACTTTACTGCCCTATTTCTGACCCCCCGCCCCCCTCCTGCCTAAATGTATGCAAAGGAGAATAAAAAACAAAAGCAGAGGAAAAAAAGAAAACTGAAAATGCCTGTCACCCTGGCTGCACAGAGAGAGAGTGAATTGAATAGAATGACCCCCGTGGGGTCAAGTTATTTAACCCCTGAGTACTCCAGTGCTGATGCAAGGGTTCCCCGTCTGTCTTAAATTATACCACACAAGACGGCCTATACTTTACAGATCTAAGGTAAAGGGCAGCATACATCACAGTCACATTCAGCTGACTAGAGACAGCATAATTTAGCTGTAAAAGATATACAAAATCACAGATAGCTGTTTGTTTGGGCCAGTTTGAGAACTAATGTCTTCAGCTCTCTAATGAGCAAGCAAGTGCCCACATACCCCAGTCCTCCTCTCTTTCTCTGAGAGGAGCTGGCAGTGATGAGTCACCACTTTGCCAGGAAAGCATTGTTGTTAAACCATGACACCTGATCCTGCCTTTCAACATGCTCCAACCCTCTCTGTACTAATTAAATCGTTTCGCCAAAACCCCTCTGTCCTCTCCATTTCACAGTAAGCACACATAGGGCCTGTGCACGATTCTCAAAAAGGCTAGAGTTGATGTAGTTGAAGAGCCACTGGCACACTGATTGGGTCTGAGCTATGCAGTGATGCAATATGCTGATCCTGGTGGCGGGCTTGGTAGCTGGTGAAATCAATTAATCTCTGTGTAGTTTATCACCTTCTTCACTTCAGTATAGCCCTCATTATCCTTCCAAAACGCATGCAGGAATGGAGCGGACACAGGTTGGGAGATGGGATAAAGCGAGTTTCCAGATGAACATGATTCCAAATTAGCTGCAAATGGGAGCCTAAATTTGATCACAGATCCCATGTGCCAGAGGAGCTGAGAAAATAGATTAATCTTACGGGCTTGTTTTCCCCTCCTCCGCCTTCTCACCCTCTCTCTTCTGCCTTCAAATTAAATAAGACCTCAATGGCTCCTCCACAGAACATGGTAATTAGCCCTCTTCACGAGAAATGAAAAAAAGAAGGGGGTCCCTTTTAAGGGTCACACCAGAAGCACCATTCAGCATGCACACTGTCATTTATCACCAAAAGAGGTTAGTTCCAAGAAAAGTGCTGGGTTTGGATGAAAGGATGATGGGCTTCCCTACTGGGTTGCCTGGACCCTGCTGGGCTGCCTGGATACTGGAAATCACAGTCATGGGTGAGAGGAGGATTTAGCCACTTTGGGATAGAAGAGTTCAACCACATCATCAGCCCCGCATTTGATTCAACTGTTCCAAGGAAGAGAGGATTTACAGCCATAAGTCCACATCTTCCATTCAACAAGGGAAGACACAGGCAATAAAGGAACGGCCCCCCATTGCCAATAACCCTGAAAAATGTGTGTGAATCAAAAAACTCTTATAGAGGAGATTACTTAAAGTGCTATAAGATTAAAATCGATTTGATAAGCATGACAAGCCTAGCAAAGGAACACAATCTATTGAGGATATAAGGTTTAATCCCAACCTGAGTCTGCAAAACAAATAACACAGTTTATCTTCCCGCCCTCTATCCAGCATACTTTATTATTCATTTGTCTTCTAGGTGATTCACAGCAATGAAAACAAGCCCTTGTTCCCAGAGGTTATGATGGCGTCAGAGAGCGGGGATGCTGTTTGCTGGCTGTCATGACCAGAGAAGAGAGGATAATAGGCTGTGCTCTCTCACCCCTCTTCCTGGGCCCGGTCAGGCCTGTTTGTAAGTTGTGTGTACAAAGCTTATTTGGGATGCAGCATCTGCCGCAGGCCCGGGGAAACCAGAGACCTTTAAGACACAGAGAGCCTTTATCCAGCAGTTCCTCTTCAGCAGGGGGAGCGCTGAAAGACCAGAGGAACTTTTGACCTTAACCTGACTGTCTAAATGGACTCTCTTTTTTGACTTTTCAGTCAAATCTCTAGTCAACTGCATCTGACACTCAGAGATTAAAAACTGTAAAAATAAAGTTGAAATTGCTATTTCAGCTGAATTTCAGCTGTAAATGTGTTACTCCAATGTGCCAGGGTGGTCTACTGCTGTCTCCCATAGCTGGAAAAGATGGAATAAATGACTGATATGATATTAGATGCAGGGACTGGGAAACCTTAAGGTTTCGTGAATTTACGCCCCTGGTTTTTGTTCTCCGATATCTAGATCTAGGAATAAGCTATTCATATTCATAAATACGGATTGGGCTGCTCTGTTCCAGAAGATGTGAATTCATAAACTGAGTGATATTGTTCCATTTCAAATACTGATCATATTCACGCTCCATAGTGCTTTGACAACCTCCAATTTGGGCCCATATTCACCACAGTGTTTACGGGCATGTCTATGGGAAAAACAGCTGAAGATGTGTCAGTGCATGCCCTGTGTTAAAGAGCAGGTGTGAGTCTCTCCTGTGTATTGTAGAAGGGGCTGTATATGGGGGGCTGCAGAGGGATGTCCTCATTCATGCTGCTAACTAACGAGTCCCCCAGGCCCAGACTGGAACCAGCAGTGCAGCAGACTGACAGCATTACCATGACAAAGGTCTGTGGTCGGATGCAGTATGATAAAGGCATGGTAGAGATAAAAGACACCCCCTTATTTCACACACTCTCACTGGGGGTCAAACTAAAGCTCTCCAAAGTGTCCAAACCTTCACAATGCGACAAGAAATGCCTGTGCATCTTACACATCAATCCCAAAACAGTTGCTTCATTCAAATGGAGACAAAATGTATCTTGAAAAATGTAAGAACAACCTTTAACACTGAACAAGACATTTGTCAATCGTTCTCCGATTGAAAAATGTTTCGGTCAAATCTCATCCATAGACATTGATTATTAAGTTCCCTCAAAGGTCATGCAGGTTCAATCACAGATCGTATTTTGTCACTGGGCCTTTTTTAACCATACAATCAATTAATGGCTCAAACACACAATCAGGACAATGGAACACAGTTACTTCAATGGACCATATAACTAAATCAAGCAAAACCAATTTATAACAATAAAAACATCAAAGACACTTAATCCTTTTGTGTAATGAATTCACAGAGCCTTGGAGAAGGTTCAGTAACTCACTACGGATATTCAAATAATTTAGTATCTCACCATCTTATTGTGCTACTGAGCAGTATCGTGTTAATGTTCTGTGCTAGTCAGCTTTCAGTAAGTGCTGCACAATAAATTATCCTCAATGAAAATGTTCCTTATCTAGACGCTGAATTAATTCTCTCAATGTCAAGGCATAAAAACCCACAACATAATACAACATGCTATCGTTCCACTATCCTATCCAATAAATATATATAGTAAGCATTAGCATGTTCAATAACCAGATTGGAATTTTTGTTATAATACAAACATTTCTCTGAGGCAGAGCTGCTCTGGAGGCAGAAATAATCTAATTGGTTGAGTTAAACCTCAATGGGCGGAGCCAAAGAACCACAGTTTTTCTGGCTAATGCCATGTTCACGTCATATGAGAAGAAACCTAAAAATGGGATGACATCTTCGTTGGTAAAAATTTGAAGTGTTCACATGTTTAACTCCTTGGAACATCCACATTCAAAATAATTAGTTTTTAGGAATTTAAAATCAACCATAAACAAAGTGCAGCAGTCATTACTCACTTTTTGTAAGTAGACTTGATTGCATTACTGTAAAAACAGCCCATAATTTTGATATTTGTGTTGCCACACAATTCGTGCTGCCATGTGGCAGTCCCATTGATCCTCCTTGTAATTACCACTAGGAGGAACGGTTTTTCCCAGTAGGCAGGTTGTATTTACGGTAAATCTGGTATGACATGAACCCAGCATTAGTAACTAGACTGAAGCCCAGTGAAAAAAGCAATGGGCAAGAGGTAACTAATATTATGGTGCCTAGCGCTCTTGCTACTTACTGAAAAATGTGATCTAAATATATATATATATATATATATACTATTCTATATATAATACTAAATATATATATTATATATCTACATAGCCATATTTATCTAGGTTAGCTACTTAGCCTAGCTGACCTTCCAAGTTCAAACTCGTCATACTAGCCTATAGCTAAGCTAGGTAACTAGCCCACTGACGTTCCAAGATCATGAATGCCATGGTTATGAAGGAATAAAAAAAAAAGCCACTGCTATTTATGCTATATGTTTTATTTATATTTTAACCACAGTTCCTTCTTTGCCATTCAAGTTTGTCAGTTAACTTGTGCTGTGTTTCTTTGGCTCCGCCCATTGAGATTTAACTCAACCAATGAGATTATTTCTGCCTCCAAAGCAGCTCTGCCTCTGAGAAATGTTTGTATGAATGTTTGCGTAACTAAAACTCCAATCTGAGTTCAATAAATGCCTTGATGGTCAGATCTGAGCACTCTGTCTGCAAAGATCCTGCTTTTCTTTTTTTTTCTGCGCATTTGCCTCATCCTCCCATCTGAGTCTAATGTCTTTTCAGTGTGTTCGCTCATGTGTGCAGAGGGCCTCCAGTGCCGAGCAGCTCTCCAGCCTGGCTGTGCAGGCCCGGCACAATGGAGCCCGATCCCCCAGCCCCTCTATCCCCCTCTGGCCTAAAGAAGTCTCCCTGCAGGACATGGAGGAGGACCACCTCAGTATCCGTCTGAATATGTCTGCCTCTGAAAACCTCCACAATTCCCTTGCTCTTTTTTTTCATATGGTAGACTTAACTCAATGTTAGTATATTGACTCAAATGACTCATTGGTCCGTTTCTTTCTTCTTTCTTGTTTTTCTTTGCCCTCTTGTTCTTCAGTATTGTCAGACTCTAAGATTAATTGGCTTCTGTCATCTCGCTCTCCCCCCTTTTCCCTTTGCCAGTTTACTACTGTTAAAATAAAATGAAACTGTATTGATCTTTGTGGGGAAATTGGGTCGTTGCAGAAGCTAAAGTAATTGGACAGGATGCAGCATGGGGAAAAATGGGATATAAGCAAAAATAGAATGCAATAAAAATGATAAAATACAATATAAACAGTCGTGGGGTTATATAAACATATACAGCCGACAATTCCAACACATATAAATAGACAGTACAAGCAAACAGCACTAGACATTAGACATTATTTCTCTCCATGGAGCCTAAAGCATATTTGGTAGGCATGCTTACCCTGCACCATGGGGACAGTGGATTACATGAATGAGGTTCGACACAACTCACTGACTTCATTTGGAGTCTTCTTCAGTTTTCTCCCTGCCCACGCAATTACAGTTGAACCAACATGTGGCAACACAGTCTTTTCAACTATTGTCCAGGCCTCCACCGTCTTGGGCATCACGTGAAATGATCACAGCTTCATATAACGTTATGCTGATTTCATGGTAGCCTTTTATGTTGTCAAATATCCAGTTGTTTTGTCTTCTTGTGGTCTTAAAGGGTCTGATGTCATTCAAATGAATGGTAAGAATGCAATGCAGGATAGGGTTTGACCGATATGGGTTTTTGAAGGCCGATACTGATACTGATATTTTTAGGCTGAAGTTGCTGATAGCTGATATTTTGTGTCATTATTCAGTATCTTTGAATTTGACTTTTTTCATGCCATTTCATATTAATGAAATTCTTGGCACCCACCTATTTACTGGTAGGGGGAACTCTGGGATACATCAGGCCTTTAAATGAAGAATTAATTTATAAAAAAAATAATTGAACAATTATATGAATAAACTAGAATACATTTCCTGGAGGAAATGCATGGGCTTGCTGTTGCTAGGGTATTTCTTGGTGATTGCTAGGGTGTACTAGGTGGTTGCTAGGGTGTTTCTAGGTGGTTGCTAGGGTGTAATAGGTGGTTGCTAGGGCACTTCTAGGTGGTTGCTAGGGTGTTTCAACTTGGTTGCTAGGAAGTTCTAGGTGGCTGCTAGGGTGTACTAGGTGGTTGCTATGGTGTTTCCAGGTGGTTGCTAGGGTGTTTCTAGGTGGTTGCTAGGGTGTTTCTTGGTGGTTGCTAGGGTGTACTAGGTGGTTGCTAGGGTACTTCTAGGTAGTTGCTAGGGTGTACTAGCTGGTTGCTAGGGCGCTTCTAGGTGGTTGCTATGGTGTTTCTAGGTAGTTGCTAGGGTGTTCTAGGTGGTTGCTACGGTGTACTAGGTGGTTGATAGGGTGTACTAGGTGGTTGCTAAGGCGTTTGTAGGTGGTTGCTAAGGTGTACTAGGTGGTTGCTAGGGTGTACTAGGTAGTTGCTTGGGCACTTCCAAGTGGTTGCTAGGGTGTTTCTAGATGGTTGCTAGGGTATTCTAGGTGGTTGCTAGGGTGTACTAGGTGGTTGCTAGGGCAATTCTAGGTTGTTCTAGGTGGTTGCTAGGGTGTACTAGGTGGTTGCTAGGGTGTTTCTAGGTGGTTGCTAAGGTGTACTAGGTGGTTGCTAGGGTGTAATAGGTGGTTGCTAGGGTTTACTAGGTGGTTGCTAGGGTGTAATAGGTGGTTGCTATGGCGATTCTAGCTGTGTGTGTATGTGTGTGTGTGTGTGTGTCTGTGTGTGTGTAGGTGTGTGTGTGTGTGTGTGTGTATGTGTGTGTGTGTGTGTGTGTGTTTGTGTGCGTGTGTGTGTGTGTGTGTGTCTGTGGCCGACTATACACGTACTGGTACTGGCACATACTGATAAACGTACTGGTACTATATAAGTACCAGTAGCTGTATGCGTGTGTGTGTGTATGTGTGTGTGTGTGTGTGTGTGCAAGTGGATGTGTACCAATGTGTAGTGTGTGTGCGTGTGTGTGTAGGTGTGTGCATGTGTGTGTGTGTGTGTGTGTGTGTGTGTGTGTGTGCAGGTAGCTGTGGTGTGAATGGGTGTGTCTTGGTGGTTAGGGGGGTATGTGTGTGTGTGTGTGTGTGTGTGTGTGTGGCTGTAGCTATGGCTGCAGTGTGTGTGTGTTGCAGTGTGTATGTGCTAATGACTCTGGTCAGTGAGAATGGCCCCAACTGCTCCATTGGTCTCTGAACATTCTGCAATGATTGTGTATGTGGTTTTAATAAGAAGTGGTATAAATAATGTCAATTTCTATAGTGATAAAATAAGCAAAATAAATACAATTTCTTTGCAGGTTTTCCAGACTGTTCTTATGTAGCTGTGGTCAGGGAGGAACCTCCATCATATCAGCAGTGGGATATTTATTAAAAGTCCAATATCAGCAAACCAATATATCGGCCTAACCCTAATGCAATATGCAGGTATATTTTTTGATTTGATGTTGATGCACACAGGAGGGAGATTTGATGGATGAAGCACATGTAAAGATGCTTTTCCAACATTTGGAACATGGGATGTGATGAGGCAGAAAAAGAGAAAAGAGTCAGCCAGAGAGGAAGAGATAAAGACAGGCAGAGAGACAGACAACCCAACTGACCGTGGGGTCCAGAGGAGGCAGTCTCAGCTCCATGCTCTTCAGCCAGTGTCTCAGCGCTCTGATTTGACCCCTGAACTCACACTGCCATTGGCTCATGTCATCTGGGTCCCTCCTAAAGCAGAGAGGAACATTACATTGTGTTTGTTGTGCCAATCATATTTTACAATAAATTCATGGCTCAAACACACAAGCAGGACAATGAAACACATTTACATTAGTTGACCATATATCTAAATCAACCCAAACCAATTTATAACAATAAAAACATCAAAGACACTTAATCCTTTTGTGTAATGAATTCACACAGCCATGGAGAAGGTTCAGTAACGGCTCATGGATAGGCAAATAATTCAGTATCAAACATTATATAGTGTAGAGATCGAGATTTCACTAATCAAATACCTTGGTGTTCATATCACATTCATACCAATACTAGTTACTGGCATTTGTGGAATAGCTGTAGGACTCTGGATGCAAATTATGTCTACTTAGGTGTTATTTTTTTAACATAAGATGAAACTTTAATGATCCCTGAGGGGAAATTAGGTACTACTTGTGGCAGGAAGCAGACAATTTGGCGAGACACAGCAGCATAGTCATGGCTCTGCATGACTTGTGCATTAGAATGTCCCCAAGAGGGTAATACATAGTACAGCTAGAGCCAGAGCTGCTCAGTTGGAAATTTTAGTAAGAGGCATCATTAGGTCAGAGATGTCTGCTCTCTCTGTCTGCTGGGCTGGAACCTTGGTCATGTCTGAGTGTGTTTGAATTAGATGTTTTACACCGTGTGCTCATTTCACATTTCATGTCTCTGTCTTTGTGTTGCGGTCAAATTCAGATGCACTGGTCCACAAAGCTGAGACAATCGGCCAACTGTCATCACAAGCGGTTTGTTTTGGTTTGACCTGACTGTTGGTGGCCTTCTACCTCCACCACTCTCAATCAAACAATATTTGTTTCCTTGGGAAGGCAATATAATTTGTTTTTCAAACATATAAAAAATTAAATTACAAAGTGCCTCTGTGTTGTTTGGAAACAAAATATCAGAAACATAATGATATTATATGTGATATAATATTTCTAAAATTTCTACAACATCAAAGATTTCATTTGTACAAATCAAGTCAAGTTACTAATTACCTTTTAAAAATGTACAATTGTTGTATTAATTTTGTGAATCTATCATTTGTAAGAGTCTGTCATTTTGTTCACAAGGAGATATCATTTTGGAAAGAAACTATATATATTTATATATGAAAGTCTTATTTGTTTTGGTTTCAACCATACCCATATGTCTGATCCTTTGATGTAGGTGTTGGCGATCCAAACAAAGTACCTCTTTCATCCTGCAAGAGACAACAATTTGAACAACTCACAAATTGATCCGTGCATCACTTCGTTTGTAGCTTTGGCAATGCCATGATGAAAACTGTTATTGATTTTTCCATCTACCCAGAACATTTTGCAACTTTACATTATCACAGTTGTCAGTTCCAGCTGCTTGAGTTAGCACAATTCATTTGAAGTGTTCAGAATTCATTATGTGTTGTACATGCTTGCTTCAGTGTTTTTCACTCTATCCTCTGTTCTTACCTCCCTGCCTCCAGCCTCTGATGCAGGGTCAAGAGCTGGGAGGGAAAGGGCCAGATCTGAGTAGCCAAGGGAGCTGAGTGAAGAATTCTGGGAGGTGATTGTCCCATTGCTGGTGATGGCAGGCCCTTCCATCAAACTCAGTGGCTAATGTTGGCACACAGAGCAAATATGTACATGTGTAGTGTGAAGTCAAGTGTAAATCCATATTCATACAGAGTCCACTATGCCATTATTAAGGATTAATATTAGGGTTAGACAGATACATCAGGCTGATATTGGGCTATATAATATCAGCTAACGGCCAATATGATGGAGGTTCTTCCCTGACCACAGCTAAATAAAAAGTCTGTAAAATCTGCAATGTTTTTTTTATTTCTTTAAGTGTTCAATAATGTTTTTTGTAAATTAATTCTTAATTTTTAAAGGCAGTGAGTTTCCCCTACAATTGAATATTTGCGGTGGGTCCTCTTGCCTTGAAGAGCTGCTAACCCTAAAATAATTGTATTAGTCTAGTTTTCAATGAAGAGTCTTAGTGTCCCATGTCTCTGTTTCAGAGACTTTTCCACCGTCACAAGAATACAATTTTGGAGGAAACACTGAATACTTGTCTTTTTTTGGGGGCATAAAAATAGTCAAATTCAAAGATATTGAATATTGGTACAAGATATTGGGCTATAGAAGCTCCAAAACAAAAATATGAGCATCAGTATCATATCAGCCTTCAAAAACTCATATCAGTCAAACCCTAATTCATATACTGTATCATACTGTATCACTGTATCATATACTGTAGATATCTCACCAATATAGTAAACATGCTCAATAATGAATGAGTTCTTGAAAGTGGGTTCCTAATTTGCTAGTGTATGTTTTACTACAAAGTCATTACACCTTGCTTCATTGGGGATGAGTGTTAAGTAAGTCTAACACTGCCCTCATGTGGTAAAAGACTACAATCTATTCAGCATCATATTCTCTAGGCTGAATTAAAATTCATACCATTGGCGAGCTACTAGATTAATTTAACACTAGTATTTCTACACCATCTCTGAGGTAAATCAATTGTGTGTGTTTATACTTTCATTTCCCAGTGTGTTTTAATGTCAATCAGGAAAGTTGGTATTGAAAAATATATACTAATCCCAAAACACTTTCAGATGCTTGCTTGTTGAAGTATGAATGACAAGAGGGTCTCTTCAGAGCATATTTATTTACATTATAGTGTTATCTTCAAAACATACAACAGAATCCACTCACCATGCCATTCAAAGCAAATATCTGCCCATAGGCAAAACCAACCAGTTAGTTTTTGATTAAATATGCTGCTAACTTTAAATCAGCATTGAACAAAAAAAAAAAAAAAAAGGTTTTCTGAGCAGTTACATTTGCAATTGTCTTTATTTTACATCTATTTTTCCCAAATATCCTTTTTAAAGTTAGTAAAACATGCAAGGCAAATTCATAATATATCAAAAACATGATGAAATACGAAAACAAAGCAAACATTTACAGAGGTAAAACACTTTCAAGAAGCATAACAGAAATACTTGGCATGGAAAAAGAGCTATAAGCAACAAAATGATAAAGCTTCAAGCTATTTTTCAGTTTGCAAAGGATATCTGTTGCAAAATATCAACTGAAATGAATTAATGTTATATAATACATACATTCATGCAATGTGGTGTTGTAACAAATATGTCATATTTCTCGAAATACGCTGTCAATAGCACTTTGGTTTTGACTGAATTTACAGTGAGAGATAACACAAAATAACTATGTAGTGGACTTAAGACTAGACAAATCAAGATGTGCTGTACCATTGCTACAGTAAATCTTCATAAAAACAACCACATGAAAGGACATACACACAGCTGTGTGTGTGCCCTGGTAGCGTTCTCCAAAATATGTGGACATGATGATTAACATTAACATTCAAGTAACGAATATGCATAGAGTTCATGAATGAAGATTGTTCCTAGTAAGGCATCCCAAGGAGGTGTCAGGGTCACAAGCCTCAACTCTCTTCAAATGTGATGTGCAATGGAAGAAAGGACATACTCAATGGCAGATCTAGAAACAAAAGAAAAATAATGATGAATTAAAGTAAACCAAACCATGCAGCTGGAAAAAAAAGAGCAACGAAAATGAAAATTTGAAAATAAATCTTGATGAAAATGAAAAGCTTCATCTTTTGCAAATAAAGTAAATGAAAATGAGGGTGACATCATCAGTTTTCATAAATAGTCAATTTACCTGCATAACTGGATGAGGATGACGTGGACTCACAAATCCATCCAAGTTGAGTGGCTCATACGCTCCGGCCAACTGAGTATCTGTGCTCCCATGTCGGATTTTGAAGGAGTGAGACAGCTGCCAAAAAGAGGGATAGACGATAATCAGTAAATATGAAAATGTGGAATAAAAATGCTTGGCCAGTAGCGCCACCCTACTGGTGAGTGGTGCGGGGGGGGGGGGAGGGGGGGGTAATGTTGACATAATTTGTGGGTCTGAGATGTGATCAAAATAAAATAGATGACAAAACAAACACAACAAAAAATGAATGAACTAATTTCTTACTTACAAGAACCAAAACAACAGGAGGCAGGTCTATAAGGGAGAACAGGAACAAGTCTGACATCATCTTGGGACGATTTACCAGGAACACTTGATTGAGGGTGAATGACGAGGAATCCAAAACTTTGGAGTGTGTGAAACAATGGTATAATGAACTGAAGTGATGTGAAAGTCCACTGAATATAAAGGGGCATGAGTGCAAAGTAATGATAGATGTGAAATTGGTTTCAGAGCAGTCTACACAATTTGAATTCTTGCACTCTTTATCCAGTGTTGTATTTTTGTAGTGTCATTTTGTAGTATGTATTCTGTGTTGCAGCTAACTGGGTAAATGATTTACTTACCCAGGCAACAATAAACATAAAAAAATAAAATAGTAAAAAAAAAAAAAAAAAAAAAAAAAAATCATCTAACCAAACTCTATACAAACATTCAGAAATGTGAAGGCATCTACGAATTTTGGAATCTGTTAAAAACAATATAACTATGTTGGCATTTCTCATTGAGTATTGTCACAAAGATAAAAAATAGAGGACAAATATTCTTGAATTTCAAAGGAAAAAAGGAACACTGGAAAAATATCTCTGTTCAACGTACATACAGTATATATTAGTTTCAGAAAGCATAAGTATACAAGTGTAAAATTAAAACTATAAAATCAGTTGTGGTCACTTGAAAAAAACAAAAAACAAATGTAATGCTTTGCTTTCAAAAATATAAATTGACTTGATATTCAGTACTAAAGAAAAGGACGTTTAATTTTTCTAGCAATTCTTAGTTAAGGCTGAATATGTAAGGCATATGTTTAGAAATCTATTATATATGAAAGAATATTTTCAATAGCCTAGCCATTTCTTAATGTGACCACATGCAGGGCAGAATAAATTAATTATAATTTCTTTGTTATTCTAAACGATTTTTTCCTGTGAGATATGCAACTGTAGAGTGTATTAGTATCATTGGTACTTAGTCATATGGCCTATTCAAAGTTGTTAGGGCCAGGGCTAGCTAATCCATGTTAGAATCTGCGGCCATAGCTGGTTGAGGAGGACGTGAAGGAGGAGGACGAGAAGTTCATGCTGAAGCCAGAGCCGGCATCAAAGCTGCCTCTCCGGGAGCCTGATCTGGATCCAGTCCTTGAGCCGGTCCGGGAGCCAGTGGCAGATCCTGTCCCGCTGACATTATAGGGACTGTAGAGGCCTTTGCTGGACTGTGAGGAGGCCTCGAGCAGCCTTAGACCAGATCCTTCCTCCACCATGCTTCTGTCCATGGCATCTTTGAAGGAGATTTTGAGTTTGGTTTTTGGGCATGTTAGATATTTGGAGTAAGCACTGACATCTCTCAGCTTCTGAGCAGTGCGGGCATCAATTGTGCCCTTCTTGATGGATTCATCTAGTGACACTCTGCCCTCAACATCAGGCTCAATAAGCCCACCAGTCAGATACTGAACCTCAAGGAAACGCTGCCCAGCTTCATAATACAACCAGCCCTTCTTTAGAGCCTGGGAAGCAGACATCTTCACTTTAGTTCTGGGGTCTTCAAATCCATTGAATGCTTTTTGAGCCAAGTTAATGCGATCAACCATGACTTTATCCACAAGGGCTTTTTCTGTTGCATCAGTGACAGAGAATTTCTCCCCGCTTGTAGGGTCAATTATTCCACCTGTGCAGGCCTGGGCCTCCAACAACCTTTGGCCTGTTATATTGTCTACCAGGTTTCTGTGCATGGCCTCAGTGATAGACACCTTCTCCAGAGTGTCTGTGTCCAATATTCCAGCAATGGGGCCAGTCTCTTCTGTTGGGTCATTCCAAATGATTGCAGGTGCTTTAATGGAGGGTATGGGGCTCATAGGATAAGAGGAGGTGGAGCCAGTGGTGGAACCAAAGGAGGATGAGCGAGAGCGGAAGCCTCCCATGTTTCCAGAGAGCATGTCAGCAAATTCTGTGATGGACAGGTTTCCAGAGCGGTATGTATCAAGAGCATTCTGGTCAATGAGACCACGTGAAAGAGCATCATCAACATCATATTGTCTTCCTGACCTCCTGTCAATGATTATAGATTTGACATTACCATCAGAGGAGGTGATTGTGACCTCTTCCCATTCACACTCCTGCTCAGCGAGCTCCAGGTAGGTTTGGTGGTCAATGAGTCCCTTCCTGTAGGCCTCATATACTGTCATCTCTTTGCCTGTCTCTGGGTCTACAATGACAACTCTGCGCTTACGAACTGAGGATTTGGAGGATGTCTTTCTTTCTCGCTTCTTCTCCTTCAGGAGCAGGAGCACCAGGCCACTGTCTGGATCTGTGATACACCTCTCCATGAGCTGGAGGTAGGTTAGGTTTTCCTCAGTGTTGGGATCAAAGAAGCCCTTGGTGTCATCAGATGGATCTGTCAGAATCTCATTCATCTCCTCATCAAAGAGGCCACGTTTGTAGGCTACCTCAACCGGCAGACGATGACTTTCCTCTGGGTCGATGATTCCACCAGTGGCGATCTGGGCCTCCAGGAGACGGATACCATGATCTTTCAAGATTAGCCCCTTTTTCATGGCTTGGAACAGGGAAATTGTCTTTCCTGAATAAGGATCTCTGTATCCTGTCACTGCACGCTCAGCAGAGAGGAGCTTGTCTTTGAATTCTGGTCCTACAATCCCCATCCTCACTGATTCGTTGACAGTCAGTTTGAGGTTTTTGATTGGATCAATGACATACCCTGTGGCTGCCTGGGCCTCAAGCAGTTCAAATGCAGTGCCTGGCCTGATCATGTTCTTCTTCATGGCCTGGTAAATTGAAAGACGTTCCTTTGTGGACTCCAAATATACTCCAGCAATACAGCTAGTGCCCTCAAGGTACCTTGATAGCCTATTGCTAACCTCCTCCACTGAAATAAGACCTTCATTCAGTTCAGTGACAGTCTGCTGGTCAATAATTTGTGAGCGGAGCAGCTCCTCCATTGTGATCTGCTTCCTCAGACCTTTGAACATCAGCCTCTTATCTCCCAGGGAGAGGAGGCGCAACCCACCATCCAACTTGCATCTCTTGAGCAACTGTGCATATGACAGCTTCTCCTCAGTGACAGGGTCAATGAATCCTTTGGCATCATCAGTCAGTCTCTCATTGGTCTCCTTGTTGATGTAACCTCTCTGCATGGCAATGTCTGCTGGGAGGTGGAATTGGAATTCAGGATCAATAATGCCCCCAGTGGCAGTTTGAGCCTCCAGCATTTTCAGAGCGTAATCCTCCAGGACAAGATCCTTCTTCATGGCCTGGAAAAGAGATATGATTTTTCCACTGTATGGATCTTTGTATCCTGTGACTGCTCTTTCAGCTGAAAGAAGTTTGTCATGGATTTCAGGGCCAACAACACCCTTACGGACAGCCTCATCAACAGTGAGCGTTTCATTTTTTACTGGATCAACAATGAATCCTGTGGCAGCTTGTGCTTCTAGGAGGTTGAGAGCTATTTCTGGCTTTATGAAGCCTCTCTTCATTGCTTGGTAAATACTCATCTTAGAGCTGGAGTCAGTCATGACCCCAGCAACACAGCCTGTGCCATAGAGATACTGCTTCACACTGGTCATCTCCATTATGTCACGGATATTCCTCTTGCCCTGTTTGAGGAGGTTGTATGTCTCCAGGTCAATGATGCGGGCATTGTACAGCTCATCTATAGTTATCCTTCTCCTGATTGTCTTGCATGTCATCGGACTCTCCTCTCTGATGATTTCTCTCTGTTCCATAATCTCAATAATAATGATGATCATGCGCTCTTTAGTGATGTTGCCAGAGCGATATTCATCCATGAGCCTCTGCCTCTCCTGCTCTGGAAGCAAATTTGAGTTCATGATATCCCAGAGATTCATTGACTCTCCACCAAGGCCTTCAAGTGGAATGTCGATTTGGGTGTTGGTCAGTTCACTCTGTGTTTGTTCCTCGGTGTAAAGGTATGTCTTCTCCACAACAGTTGGAGACTGAGGTTTAGAGAGTGGAAGGATATGCAGGCCTGTCTCTGGATCTTTTTGGCACTTGTCTTTCAGCTGTTTGTAGGTTACATTCTCATCAGTTTCTGGGTCTGAGAAAGCTTTGTTGTCATCTGATGGTTCAGATAGGGTGTGTGCAGTTTCTTTACTGAAAATGTTCTTTTGATATGCAACATCAATTGGGATGCGGTGGCTGTTTACAGGGTCAATGATTCCTCTAGTAACCATCTGTGCTTCCAACAGTGGCATGGCATGCTCTTTCAGGATTAGATCTTTTTGCATTGCTTCGAAAAGAGAGATTTTGTTGCCTGTGAAGGGATCTTTATAGCCAGTGACAGCCTTTTCTGCAGAGAGGAGTTTTTCATGTAGCTCAGGGCCAACAAGGCCTGTTTTCACAGCTTCATCTACAGACAGGCACTGGTTCCTTACTGGATCTACAATGAAGCCAGTGGCAGCTTGAGCCTCAAGGAGTGCAAGGCCTGTGTTGTGCCTGAGGAGCTTTTTCTTCATAGCCTGATAAACGCTGATTTTCTCCTTTGTTGGCTCCAGATAGAGGCCAGCAATGCTGTCAGAGCCCTGAAGGTATTTGTTGACATTGGGATTCTCACTGACTTGTTTAGGTGTCGTTTTGCCTTGCTGCAGGAGGTCAAATGTAGCTTTGTCAATGATTTTGGAATCATACAGGGAGCTAGCTGGGACAGGAGCTCTGAGTCCCTTGAAGCTGGACTGTTCTTGCTTCTTGGTCTCTTTCTCATCTACAATTGTGATAACAATCTTGATGATCTTTTCAATTGTAACCTTCCCTGACCTGTACTGTCTGATGAGGTCAAGTCTTTGTTCCTCAGTGAGATATTCAGAGTTAATGATTTCCCAGATGGTCATCTTCTTCCCTTTAAATGGCCCAGACTCAAGCTCCACAGTTGCCTGAGTCATAGCCTCTTTTGTCTGGGCTTCAGTGTATGTCTGCTCTTCCTTTGCACTGATTGCTTGGTCAGAGAGAGGGAGTAGCTGGAGACCAGTTTTTTTGTCAGGAACACATCTCTTGAACAGCTCTGAGTATGTGACATTTTCCTGTGTGTTGGGGTCGAAGAAGCATTTTGTTTCATCAGTGGGATTGCTTAGAATCTGGTTCATTTCATCATCAAAATACCCTCTCTTACAGGCAACATCATGTGGGATGTGATGACTTTTTACCGGATCAATGATGCCACCTGTGGTCAGCTGTGCATCAAGCAGTCGGATTCCTTGTTCTTTAGGGATGAGATCTTTCTTCATTGCCTGAAACAGAGATACAGTCTTTCCAGTGTAAGGGTCCTTGTAGCCTGTAACAGCTCTCTCTGCAGATAAGAGCTTCTCATGCAGCTCAGGGCCAACAACACCCGCTTTGACAGCTTCATCAACAGTGCACTTCTGATTATTTACAGGGTCAACCAGATAGCCTGTTCCTGCTTGTGCCTCAAGCATATTCAAGGCAGGCCCTGCCCTCATCATGTCCTTCTTCATTGCTTGATAGAAGGACATTGTCTCCTTGGATGAGTCAATAACTACTCCTGCAATGCAGTTTGTGCCCTTCAGTGCTTTGCGGACGGTTTCCATTTCAGACACTTCTTTGACTGTCTTATTGCCCTTGTGCAGTTTGTTGTACAGATCTTTGTCAATGATTTTGGATTCCAGGAGCTCAGTGGCAGGGACAGGTGCTCTTAGACCATCAAAGGCTATTTCATTCTTCTTCTCTTTCTCCTCTGCCACAGTAATCACAATCCTAATGATTTTTTCTATTGTGATTTTGCCTGTCTTGTATTGACGGAGAAGGTCCTTCTTCTGGTCCTCAGTGAAATACTCAGAATTGATTATTTCCCAAATAGTGACAGTCTTTCCCTTGAATCTTCCAAATGGCACAGACACAGTTGTTTTGCTGAACACATCCTTGGTCTCCTCCTCTGTGTATATACTTGAGCACTGAGCAGCCTTATCTGTGATTGGCAGGAGTAGGAGACCAGTGTCAGGATCAGTGGTACATCTCCCCATCAGCTGAGAATATGTCAAGGGTTCCTGAGTGCTGGGGTCAAAGTATCCCTTTGTGTCATCTGAGGGGTTCTCCAGAATCTTGTTCATTTCTGCATCATATTGTCCTTGTTTGTAAGCTGTTTCAATAGGTACACGATGACTATTGATAGGGTCAATGATTCCACCAGTTGCAAGCTGAGCCTCAAGGACTCTGATGGCATGATCATGTTCAATCAGACCCTTCTTCATAGCTTCAAAGACAGAGATCTTCCCACCAGTGTATGGATCTTTGTAGCCAATAACAGCTCTCTCAGCCGAAAGCATTTTGTTGTGCAGTTCAGGGCCAATCAGGCCTTCCTTGACAGCCTCACTAACAGAAAGTTTCTGGTTCTTGATGGGGTCAATAATGTAACCTGTGGCTGCCTGGGCTTCAAGAAGGATCATGGCTGTGCCTGGAGTAATCTTCTTCTCTTTCGATGCTTGATAGATTGACATTTTCTGACTAGATGGTGTCAACAGACCAGCGATGCAGTTCTTTCCTTTCAGAATTCTTCTTAGATTTTCAGTCTCACCAAGCGCTTGCACAGTGGTTTTGCCTTTCTTCAGCTTGTCGAACTCCTTCTTGGGTAAAAGGCCGAGGTCATGAAGCCTGCTTGCAGGGACCTTTTCACGGATGCCGTCAAAAGCCAATGGATCTTTTCTCCCTTCCACACTGTCTACCACATCTCCGGCATTTTGACCATTGAAAACCTTCTTCGTTGTTTCAACCACTGTTACATGGACTACTTCTTTCTCAGGGACTTTTTGAGCATCCTCAAGCTGCTGCAGTTTCTCACGTAGTTTCATGTTCTCTTCTGCAAGAATCCTTTCCTGCTCAAGTCTCTTCTTTTCCAGCTCCTGCATTTCTTTTTGTTTGTTCTGCATCTCTTTTTCAGCCTCTTTCTGTTTGTCGAGGGCAGCATCCATGGTAGCCTGGAGTTTCTTCTTCTCTTCCTCCATCTGTTTTCTCTGGTGTTCCTGTTCATCTTTGAGAGCTTTGGCCTTTTTGACTTCCTCTTCAAACTGGCTCTCCAGCTTCTTTTTCTCATCTTCAATGAGCCGCTCTTTCTTCAGTAGCATCTCCTTCTCTGTCAGGAATGTTTGCTGGAGTACTATCTTCTCATGTTCAATTTGTTTCTGCTGTGCATCAGCCATCTGATAGAAAAAAAGTGGAAAAAAAGTAAAGTTACAACAGGTTTTGTATGGCACATAGTATATTCTTCACACATTTTGTTTAATTTGAAATGCAGTGTAATTTGTACAATGCACTCTGCTTATGCATATAGAGATCAAAAAACAATCCCTAAGTGAAGTTTTATGTGTGCTTGACTGTAGTTTTATAATTATTTGCTAAAAGTTCTTTGATTACACAACCATTACTTTTATAACATGTACTCATTTTCATAAACCCTCCCCATTCTACATGTTTTGATTATTATTTTTATGATGGATGTGCTATACCCACATACATGATAACAAGACCCAGTTGATTCACACATATAACTCTTTCAGTGTCGCTATCATATTAGCCCTCTGTAGATATTACATGGGGAGGTTTGCTGATTTTTTTTTTTATTTCCACCAAGTTTATCCTCTCCATGAGTGACTTTCCTCAAGTACCTCAGAAAAACTCCATATCTGGATGAAGTAAGTTTCACCTGGAGTCATAAAGGAAAGGGATAACTGCTTCATAATGGGATTAATTTTAGAGGTCAATTCAAACAGCTTTAATATTACTAGAGATACTGAAACTTGGACTTGTCATGTGTGTGTCAATGGATGTGTACATCAATGGATGTGCATAATGATACATACATTTGCACCTCTTCATTCTAACAAGTTATTGACTGTCAAAGTAAAACTAAAATGGTTATGGCACACATTAGGTAGCCTACAATTGGAATGGATTGTGCAACCTCATATTGTACGTCTGCGAAAGATTGAATAAAACAATTCCAAAATAATAATTTCTTAAATTCTAATTTATGAGTACATGCTATAAAGTGGCTCTGATTATTGAGATGTCACACTGGATTGAAATGATCCCCAAGGACCCTGAAAATCTGTCAACAACTGTGGGTTATTTTGACTGGAATTTTTAACAACCCAGTTGAGGAAAATCACTGACATGGTCGCTAAATAAAATTGGTTGACATGGTTAGGAAAAAATTACAACCACCAGGCCTCCACTGGTAACACTAGTGGCATGTAGAGAAGGCCAAAATCACTTAATCTTTTTTAGAAATATAAAGACAATATAATCTTTTCTTTGTCCTGGATGGTTTTTGAACCCCCACATCATCCATTCGTATTGTTCAATTATCTTATCAAGCACTATCCCTTATTTAAATTCTTGATTGTGTTTGACTGGAGGGTATCCATGAAATTTGTTTAGCATACTGTATAACCAGACACCTCTGACACAACTGTTTGACCACCATTCTAAATCACAAAGTTTATAGAATGAGTAGGAGATAGCCTTTCTTGCTTGTCTCATCCTGGGAAATCCATGCAGTACACAACAAGCAACACAGCACAAAAGTAACGATTTCAGTACTTTTAATCTCAAAGTGCTCTGTACTTGACACTAAATTGCTTTCCCTATCACATGAGAAATTATAAATCCTGTCTTCTCAGTTCAACACTAAATAATGACACCATTGACTGTGCCTGGTAGTAGATATAGCCTACAGTCTTTTAGCAAATGTTAATGCGGTTTTATGGACAATGTAAAGGTTGGATATTTGGCTAGTTATCTTAACAGTAGGAACCAACCATAGGAAATGCTAGTTAGCACAATGCTAGTCTGCTGACTCCTAGCTGTTTCTGTGTTGACAGGTTGTTACTAAGGTTTGTCCTATTTGCTGGAACAATCTCTCAGGTGTTACTAGGGAAACACCAGGATACTGAGTAAATATATTTAGAAATAAATATTGTGTGTAAATGGCAAAGCCCTGAAATTAACAAAGAACATTACTAATTTCTAATCCTTGACAAGTGACCATGACAGTACAGTATAAGTGGGATACTTCCCTTAGATGTTAAACACTTTGAATGGACTCTATAAAGGTAACCAATCTACTTTGTGTCATCCATTCAAATGTTTTAACCTTAAAACTCTCATACTAGAGGATAGAGATGTCTGGTATACAATATGCTAAATCTGTAGCTGCATGCAATACCATCTCATTATCTGTTCTAATTGTTCAACCACACTTAGAGTTCACATTTTTATTACGTTACTGATGAAATGTAATCCATTTTAATAATTTCGATTTAGCTTCAAATAATAGTTTAAATTTATTTTGGAGCTGAGTTGGAACTCAATTATGCAACTGAAAGAAATATGAAGCATGTCTTAAAATAGAGACATTCCAGGATATGATCTGCATGAGCACAGTGCACTGTAAAAAAAATAATTAAATTAAAATAATATTCAAAATCAAAGAGATGTGGTTTCATGATTAGTAGATTTGAGGAGAATGAATAGATAGAGAAAATTTTAAGAAATATTTCAAAAGGGTGTTAGTTTCAGATAGAGTTAACAATGACATAAGCTGCTATGTTATGCCATTTTTGACACAATACCTCTTTAGACTTATTTTGAAGGTCTTCAGCCTCCTTTTTCAGTCTAGCCTTCTCGTTCTCTAGGTCTGCGATAGCTTTGCGTAAATCATCAGCCTCTTTGTTGCTGCTTAGTCTCTGGACTTCAAGTTTTTGCACTACAGTCATTTTCTCTTTGGTGGCTAATTCTGTTTCATGAAGACGGGCAGCAATTGAATCAGCTTGCTTCTTGAATTTTTTAGCATCCTCCTCAGCTTTGCTCTGGGCTTCACTAAGTTGAGAAACCTTGAGTTTGAGCTTTTCTGCTTCAGCTGTGATCTCCAATTGTCTTTTCCTCTCTGCTTCAAGTGACCTCTGGTAGCCCTCTGTTTCCTCTTCAAGACGCTGTTGCATTAGTTGCTTATCCTCCAGCAGCTTTTGGGCCTGCTCTTGAGCCAAGTCCTTCTGCCTTTGCAGCATCTCTGCCTCAGCTCTCAGTTTAGATGCCTCTTGTATGGCCTGCATTTTTTCTTTGAGCATTTTATCTGCGAGAGCTCTTTGCTGGTTGAGGTCAGCCTCAGCAATCTGTCTCAAGCGTGCAGCCTCTTGGGCCTCCACACTAAGTCTAGCAGCACCTTCTGCAAGCTGTTTCATATTTTCAGCCTCTTCTGCAAGAAATTTTTGTGTGTTATCTTTATCTTTCTTGATGAGGCGCTGGTTTTCGTCCTCAATTCTGAGTTTCAGTTTGAGAAGCTCCTCCATCTGAACCTTGACTTTGAATAGCTCCTCCTCCACCTGGGCCTTTTGTTTGACAGCATCACCGACCTCATCCTTCAAGCGCTGTAGCTCTTCATCCAGAAGAGATTTCTGGTTATCAGTTTCATCAAGCTGAAGTTTAACCTTTGTGAGCTCTTGCTCTACTTGGAATTTCTGTTTTAATGTTTGCTCTGCCAGTTTTTTGTGCTTTGCCATTTCAGCATCAGCTTGTTGCTTCTGTTTGAGTGCAGAGGCCTCTGCTTGTGCTCTTTTAGCAGCTTCAAATTCAGCGTCCTTCCTCAACCTCTCAGCATCCTCCTGAGCTTTGGCTTGGTTTGCAGCTTCTTGTTCAGCAGCTGATTTTTGGCGTTCTGCTTCCTCGGCTTGTTGACGGAAGAGAGCTGCCTCCCTTTCTGCCTTCTCCTTAGCAGCTTCTGCCTCTTTAGCAAGCTTCTTGGCTTTCTCATACTCTTCCTTGAGCTTTTTCTGCATGAGGTTATCTTCCTTCTGTTGGACAAGAACACTTTGGACTTGCTGCTCAGCTGCATTGCATTTCAGAGCTGCTTGTTGAGCTGCAACAATCTGTTTTTCTGCTTCTTTGTCAGCGTCATCTTTCTGCTTTCTGGCTTCTTCGGCTTTCTTTTTCAGACGCTCAACCTCTTCTTGTGCTGCCTTGCGTTGTCTGGCTGCTTCTTCTTCTGCAGCAGCAATCTTCTTTACCTTTTCCTCTGCTTCCCTCCTCCTTTTCTCCTCCTCAAGGGCAAGCTTTCGTAGTTTCTCTGCCTCCTCCTCTGCTTGGAGTTTACTTTGTTGAGTTTCTTCTGCAATGTTTTTCAGTTTGTTCAGTTCTAGCTCCAAATCAAGCTTTCCAGATGAAGCCTTTTCAAAGTTGAGCTTAAGAATTCTGATTTCTTCTTCAACAATCCGCCTCTGTTTGAGAGTGTCATCCACAATTGCCTTTTGTCTTTCCATTTCAGCCTCAGATGATTTTTTGAGTTGGACTATCTTTTCCTCAATGTGTTGCTTGTGCTGGTTGGCTTGGTCTTCAAGAGCTTTCCTCTGGTAAGCCTCATCCTCAGCTTGCCGCCGGAGTCTCTCATTTTCAGCCTCTTTCTCTTTCAGGGCAATTTCAGCCTCTGTTTTTAGGCGGGTGGCCTCATTGATTGCAGCCAGCTTTTCTTTGAGAATCCTTTCAGCCTCTGCTCTCTGGCGAGCTGCCTCTTCCTCAGCAACTTGTCTCTGACGCTTGGCCTCCTCAGCAATGGATCTAAGCTTGCCTGCCTCCTCTGCTAGGTCCCTCATTTTGGCTGCTTCAGTCTCAAGGAGTTGTTTGCTCTTCTCTGTGTTAGACATGGTCTCCTTTTCTGCCTTGAACTTCAATTCAAGAAGTATATCCATTTCACTCCTCACTTTGGCCAGTTCATCCTCCAACTGTTTCCTTTGTTGTTCAGCTGCACTGACTTCATTCTTCAGGCGGTAAAGTTCATCATCAAGGAGGGATCTCTGCTGGTCTGCATGGTCAAACTCGGCCCTTAGACGAATAAGCTCCTGTTCTGCAGTGAGTTTCTGCTGAGCTGTGCCCTCAGCCAGCTTCCTCTGCCTCTCAAGTTCTTTCTCCGCCATCTCCTTCTGCTTCAGGGCTGACTCTTCAGCTTTGGCTCTCTTTTTAGCCTCACGCTCAGCGTCCTCCTTTTGTTTCTCAGCTTCCTCTTGGGCAAGGCTCTTTTCGTGGGCTTCTTCCTCAGCCTGGAGTCTTAGACGAAGGGCCTCATTGGCTTTTTGCCTCCATTTTTCAAGTTCTCTTTCTGCCTCCTCCCTGGCATTTTCTGCATCCCCCTGTTGCTTCTTGAGACGTTCTGCTTCTTGTTGCAGCTGGAGGACAGTGCCATGCTCTTGTTTGAGTGATTCTTCCAGCTTTGAGGTCTTTTCCACATAGGACATGCGTTTGCTCTGGAGCTCAGCAGCAGCACTCTTCTGGGCTGCAACTTGAGCAACCTTGATTTGCCTCTCCTTCTCTACCTCTGCTTGCTTCATTTGCCTTTCTGCCTCCTCTGCTTGCATCTTGAGCTTATCAAGGTCTTCAAGGGCTTTTTGCTTTTGCCTAGCAGCTTCCATCTCTGCCTCAGATTTGAATTTGAGTTCCTCCTCTGCTTTGCGCTTTTTCTGGGTCTCCTCATTGACTTGTTTGCGGAGCTTCTCAGCCTCTTCTTGGGCAGCCTTTCTAAGTTTTTCAGCTTCAGCTGCTCTGTCACGAAGTTGCTTGAGCTCAGATTCTGCTGTAGACTTTTGTTTTACAGTTGTCTCAAGTTGGATCCTGATTAGGTGGATTTCCTCCTCGATCTTGACCCGGCTTTGGAGAGCCTCTTCGACCTGTTGACTTTTGTCCTTGATCTGTTGCTCTGAGAGGTTTTTGAGCTCGTGCAGTTCCTGCTGGATGTTGTGCTTTTGCTTTTCTGCATCTACAGCGACAATTTCTCTCCTGCTTACTTCTTCCTGCATTCTGAGCTTCAGCTCTCGTGCCTCTTTCTCTGCCTTGGCAATGGCCTTTGCGTGAGCTTCAGCTAACTGCTTCTGTTTGTCTAACTCAGCCTGCATCTCGGCCATTTTTTTCTGCTCTTCCGCTTTGAGTTTCTCAGCAGCTTTCTGCATTAGTGGAAGCAAATGGTAAAGAAAGGATTATAATTAAGCATGACAGGTTAAATGTTAGGTAACACTTTACATTAACCAGCTCAAAAGAGTGTGGATTCAAATTGTAATTACTATGGTAATCACAGCCTAATCACACTGGAATGAGAGCAACTTAATGTATTGTATTACCTACTCATTGTTAAATGTTAAAAGTTAGCTCAAAGATCAAGTCAAATTAGATGCATATTCATTAAGATGATGTTAAATTCACGATGCAGTTAAAGTAATTAATTCATGACAAGACAATTCAATTAAAGAAAAATGGATAATGGTGATGGATCAATTAATGTATGGAAACAAAAGATCACTTCACAACACAGCAAGAAAATCATATGGCATGCAACTGTAGCTTTTGTCGCATTATCTTTCAAATTTGCATAGCGATGCTGTAAAATATCATATTCATTAATTAACAAATATTGATATCATATTACATCATAATCTAAGTATTGCTTCATTATTAATCTAATTGTTTCATAGTAATTTAGCTGAACTTTGTTTTGTGAAGGTTATTAGGCATTTGTGGCATTAGGAATATTCCTATTTACACTTGTGTAATAGAATATCCACATTTTATTTCATATAATTACTATAAAAATATTTTATGTAAATGTCATGTCAAATGTGTTATTACTAGTGTAATTACAACATCATTGTACAAAGAAGAACTTAATGTTCAAAAGATATTTCTTTGAGGTAGGCTTCTGCTGAACCATTTCAAAAAGTCAGTCTTGGTTTCATTAGTTGATAATTTAGACTGTCCATGTGCACAGTTTGGGAAAAATATGTTGGCACAGTTAATTCTGCTAAAATAAATTCAAGATGTTCTTATGTTAGAATATCTATTCACACCATTAGCTTCACAAACTTTTTTTCATCTCAGTCCATGCACTGGGGGTTCTTTAAATCACTATTCTCCACAAAACGGGGTTGAAAGGAAACGCAAGGTCAGAGGGATGATAAATTCAGATGATTGCCATTGTAAGTTAAGAAGCCAGTTATGATGCCATTATAAGTAGATGCCATTATAGAGCAGGTTAACAAGGGTGAAAGTGCCCATAAGCAGTAGTAATAGTTAGAAACTTTGTGGATAGTAAAGGCAATTCTATAAATGTCTGCAGTGAAAAAAGCAAGACAATAAATAAGGCATGAAAGTGCAAATCAAGAAAATACAAAAATGCAATACAGTTTGAGAGAGAAACGGATGCGAGGGTGATAGACAGAATGGAGGATAAAGATACCTGAAGCACTGTGAATAATTTACCTCTTTAACGCCCAAACAAGTTAAGCATTCATCATGACAAAGCACTGGCAAGCAGTTAAGAGAAGCAAAGAAACAAACAAAACATTAGGGTTAGGAAAGAATGCTTTAAAGAATAGATTTTTTTAAGAAGACTTTAAACTTGTGTTAATTTGAAAAAGGAGAGTTGAAGACCATGATAACCAGGCTGAAGCATACAGTGAGAACTTCGATTGCAATCTCAGAATACAAAGTGGCCAGTGGGAAAAGAAAAGGAAAAAAAAAAACATAGTGAAAGAAAGACCCCCTTATTCTAAATCTACAATGGCACATCACACAAAATGAGGAGATGGAGTAGGCAATATGAACATATATTTAAGCGAAACGAGTTTTAGACTGACATTGGGGATGCTCTCTAACTTCAGACTCAATATTCTCCATACTCCATTTCACTCATGTATTCACTTCAGAGTCAATGCACTCAAAACTCATGCATCATCTTTGTTTGCAATTATGTTTCTGGTTATTGTTTTATTACAAACCCTAAAATACTGGATTCATATTATCATTATATAGAGCATATCAAAAGTATTTTAAAAGTGTCCAGTAATATGTGCTGCTCTAGCTTATGGCTCAGCTACAGCATGCCAATGTTTCTTGCTTTTATGTCAATGCAAAGGAACAAATTGTCACCAGTACATTAATATTGTGTGTGTGTGTGTGTGTGTGTGTGTGTGTGTGTGTGTGTGTGTGTGTGTGACTGAGAGAGACAGAAGTGAGTGTGTGCGTGCATGCGTTTGGTGGTCGGACGGTATATTGGTTTGTTGGTTTAATGGTTGATTATTTGGTTGGTTGGTTGGGTTAATGTTAGAATTTAGTTTGTTTCAGATCTCCAGTTAGTTGTCACGCACCTCCTCATCCTCCAGGCGGCGCTGAGTGTCTGTGATGAACTTAATGTACTGGCTGGTCAGAGTCATGAGCTCACTGTACCGGGTCCTCAGTGTCACATACTGGTATGGGAATAAAAAAAAATAAAAAAAACACACACAGCGAAATGTTTGTTAACTTTTTTGTCCGTGCATATCTTTCTCACAATGACACCAGTTAATGCTGAAGATCTCCTTTATCATAATCTTTCACATTTTCTGGATGGTGTATCCAATGTGGCTAAGAAACACACCTCCTGAATGATGTTGTCAGAAGCTGAATCCATTTTGGTTTTCTTCAGGGGAGAAGTAAGAGGTTCCACTTGAGCTTTGTAGGCAACCAACTGGAGTTCATAATCCTATCAAAACAAGGACAAGAATCTCAGTTACACCAAAGCATTTTCTCTGAATGCTCTGAATTACAATATTCACAGTACGATAGGCAATGTTGCTTCATGCTCACCTTGATAGTGTCAATGTATGCCTTAGCATATTTTTGACACTCATCAACTTTGTCCTTGTTCTTCTCGATCTCTTCCAGAAGTTTCTGTTTTGAAAAAAAAGGGTTTGATTTGTGGGTTTAGCTCACTAGTTTAATGTGAAATTGAGAAAATAAAACTGAATAATGCTATGAAGGTGATATACTGTATAAACACCACAGTAATATACCTTTTCCTGGGCCAGTTGCTCCTTCAGAGTTTTGCTGTCACTGATGGGCACAGCCTGAATCTTCTCCTGCCTCTGCTTGGCATCGGCGATCCAGCGGATCAGCCAGTCGTAGCTCTCGCGGTAGTAGCCTAGCTGGCGTCCGAGCTGATCTAGCTCCCTCTGGCGAAGGTCGATCTGGGTGAACACGGCCTTCCAGCGGTCCTGGAGGCTCGACAGGAGCTGCCGGTAGTGGTCCAGCTCAGCATCACGCTCGCTGTGCACGCGAGACATCTTGTCACTCACTGCAGAGGCCTTCTTCAGCTCTGCCTCCAGGGAATCAAACACCGGCTGTTCACCCTCGGCTTCAGCTCGCATTTTCTACAGGTTAAAAAAAAAAAAGACGGGCAGTTTGCAGTGAGAAAACACAGACTTCAAGTTGAATCGTATAATTCGGTACAAATTTATAAACCTGACACAATTCCACGAAACTAAATGATGACGCAAAAGGGAGAGGGAGAAATTGACTCTTGGATGTCTTGGATATCTTGATATTAATAAAGAGCCTAACATGTATTTTGATACAATTAACATCACAACAAACCTTCTCTGTGACTCTAGAGCTTAGAGAAAATGGAGAAAGCTCCCATCTAACAGAGGCTGATTGCTGAGACCTAGTTAAAAAAGTTAAACCAAGAAATGTAATTGCCGAGTGTTATTCACCTTCAGCTGTGTTCGGTAAGTCTCCACTTCCTTGACATCACTGGGCACAGTGTGAACCTCACGCAGACTGTCCTCGTAGTTCTTGAGAACTCCCTCGGCCCCTTGTGTGTTACGGATGACCATATCCACAGTCTTAAGCCTGGGGTGAGGAAAAGTAAAGGAGCAAGGAGAGAGTGGCGTGGGAGAATTAGGAAAAACATAACGCATTTTCTCTGAACTACTACAAGTATTTGGCTGGGAGGAATGGGAACTCACTTCTCCAGATAAACGGAGGAGAGCATGTAGGCATGATCCATCTTCTGCACTGTGAGGTCGAGCTCGGACCGCAGGACAGGAGCCGAGGCAGACTGTTGAGGGGAGGCCAAGACCTCCTGTGTCTTCACAGACACCTTGTCAAGGTCCTTCTTGATGCCCTCAAGCTCCGTCTGGACTTTCTGTGGAATGGAGGAAGACAAAAAGAGGTAAAATCAGCTTGAGTCAAAGTCTCTGCTACTGTCATGGATCCACATGCAAATTCATGTCCTTTAAAAGACTGCTTGAAACTTTTGCTGTATTTCCTCTCTTCTTACCTATTTTCCTCTCTGAAGTTTTCACTCCATTTCTCTGCCCAATGATTTAGGAGAGGAAGAGCATGAAATTGATAATGGCCAATTTGTAGGTAAGCTAACGGGAATGTGAAGTAAGCTAACGTTGAAGAAAAGTAGAACTGGAATATAGTTGTTTATTAGCTGAAAAGTACAAACGGTTTCTGTTTTGTGCCATAAACCAATCTCCCTTTGGACTGTAAAGTAATCCAGCAGATTTCCTGCCAAATCTGACCTAATGGCACACAATGTAAAATGCGACAGTATTTATACTAACGTCTCAAAATGAATGTGGTAATGATGTGGTAATTTACTGATGTTAAGATACTACACATACCACCGTTAACATGAGTACAGTACCTTCTGCTCTGTGGCCTTCTGAGCACATGCTTTCAGAGGCTCCTTGTCCACAGGTTTGCGTATGCGAGCCACAGTCCGAGCCTCACAGTCCTCTATACGTAGACGCAGGTCCTTGACCTCAGAGATGTAGGTCTTACACACGGACTCATTGTGTTCACCTATGTAGTAGCATAGGTTATAGTTTAGAACAGCAGGATTAGATAAACAAAATAATAAAATAAAAATATTGACCCTAATGGTGTGGCTGAGGGATAGATGGAACCTTGATGAACTGGTGGACTGAAGTGTCAAGAATGTAGAAATTATGAAATGTAGACATGTACTGTAGAAATTATGAAATAGAACAGATGGAACAATATTGCACACACACCTTGGATAAGAGCTTTGTGGTATGTCATGTTTATGATTTGGTATGGTGGATGTGTGGCTAAGTCATGTCCATGTCCTTTATCAATATTCTATACATTCTCAAACCACTGCAGTCTATTGCAACATCTATCACATATTTTTAAGTGCACTTCTAAGTGTCATCTTACATGCATGTGTTCACATGTTGTGTCACAGACACACACACAGGTTGATATACATTCAAAGCATACATAGCAAGTATTATCTACCTTAGTAACCAAACTATTCAGTGATATGGATACTATTTTGTACATGACAAAAAGCATAACACAGCTTAACAACCCGCATAATATGTGTTCTACTCAGTGCTGTGTTACAATATAAAACTGTTAATCCTTTTGGGAACCAAAAAAACATGCAGTCACTCAGAACTCTATGAACTATAAAAAGCATAACATTCAATGTGAACTCTGTCAGCTGCTACGGGCAGAGTGATGAAAAACATGTTCATTTTTGAACATCTCATCCAAGGCTCAAAAGCACGGCCATACACTAGTTTGGTGAGCTGTAGCTTTATTGGCTTCACTTAGCTTTATATCACTCACCTTTGAGTTTTACAACCATTCGTCCTGAAAGGTGAATTGACAGTTATCTAAAGTTGCTATACACCTATATTCCCTTGCTAGAAACACAAGCAATCAAAGGTTAATTTGTTGTGTTGAGAAAAGATTGCTGGGTGTCCTCCGTCAAAGTTCTACTGACTTAATACAACACAAATCTTTCTGAAGAAGCTCACCTTTCTCCATGGAGCGGAGCAGGTTGTCAAAATGCTGGGTTGTGTTGGTGTAGTCTCCCTCGATCTGCATGCGGTCATCGGGGCCAAAGAGCTGGGAATCCTGGCTGTCACGCATGTAGTCCTGGTAGTGGAGCTCCAGGTTCCTCATCATCAGCCTGTATTCCTCTGGTTTCATTGTCTTAAACTACACAGGAGGGAAAGGAATGGGTGCGGGGTTGGGGTGGGGGGTCATTCAGTGCAATTCTACTTCATATTCTGACTTATCAATTTTCACTTTTTATGTGGGCTCCCATTACAGTCTCAAATACACAGTAGCATCAAAGCACAAAGAAATCCCTTAACATTTCCTTGTTGATTTTATAAACTTTGGTGCACACTGTTCCATGCAATAAATTATCCTGTGGTAATTGGATTTGGAAGATTCCAAAAACTCTAATGCAATAAAACTCTTCTTTACATGGCCTACTAAAAATAACTTATTTCAGGACCCTATCTTACTAACAAAACTGCAGATTTATACTTGGCTCTTGGTCATTCAAGGGAACAATGTTCTATAAGCACTGTAAGTTTGCTTCTAAAGAGATTTAACAAAATATAGTCAACAACACCCAAGTGCAACCCAAATATATCATAGCTCTTAATAACATTCTCTACAGAGAAATGTTAAAACCAACCATGGTGATGTTCCAGGAGCGTATCTGTGTGATGTCCCTCATCAGGTACTGCCAGGACAGCAGACTCCTCATGTCTATGTGCAGCCTCTGCCACATGACCATCATCTGCTGATGACCTGCTTCCAGACTGGGGCAGGAGAGGACAGAGAGACAGAGGAAGAATAAGTAAGTCAGACAAAGTAATTCAGCATTTTTACCATAACATACAATTTATCAGAGATTAGATAAGATGAAAAAAACAGTGGCTATGTTTACATACACAGAAAATAGCCTTTTTAAACCGGTTACTACATGTAGCATTTTGTTTCTCAAAAATAAGTCCACTTTTCCCTTGCCCCTCCCAACTTCCCACTGGCGTAGCTCGATGTGTTTTTTTGAAGAGCAAGAAGAAGAACTAGAGCCAACAACAGCTCTTGATAATAGCCAATATGCATTCAGATATGGTAAGCTAATGTGAAACTATGCAGTTCGAGCAGCGGGGCTGAAATAAAGTTGTGATATTAAACGTATTACTGCAGCATGTACACATCTTCTGTGGTGTTCTGTGGTTCATTATAGTAAAAAGTAGTCTGTGCTCTGTGCATGTAAACATAGCTAGTTATTTCACTCTACTGCGTTCTCACCTGGACACACTGTCCATGGCCTCCTTGTTGACTGGAGGCACGAGGAAGCAGACAGAGGGCACCACCGCCTCGTTGCCAGAGCGGTTCAGGACCTTCCACTTGAAAGGCTGGGAGTTGTTGAGCAGCGCACACTCATCTCCTTTATGGACAGTGATCTGAAACAGAATCCAGGATTGAGAGGTATACACATTATAAGCAGGTAGATATATAGCTACATGAGCGATAAACTGAGGCTCTGCCAAGACTGTGACCACTCCTTGGGTTGTGGATGATTATAGACCTCTATAGACTGATAAGCATTCTAACCTCCATCTGCTTGAAGTCACAGACAGCCTGAATGGGCAGTTTGCCCTTGATAGAGGTGGTGGGGTTGCGCGGTTTCAGCTGGATGATGGATCTGGCTCTCTTGTTTAGGCTGGTCAGATCAGTCTTGAATTCATTCAGCTGTTCCTTCTCCTCCTGTTGAAAACAAATCAAACCAAATCAGATTGGAATTAAGGAAATCTGGTTTCCTCATGGCACACATTAGGAAAATGTCCTAGGACAATTGTCTAAGTTTTTAATCAACAGCATCTTCTTCTACTACTACTTTTTGTAATAACATAACATAACACTGCTTAATTCTGACACAAACATGTGTCAGTATATTTGATCATGAGCACATAAATCCAGGTATATACAATGTAGGCAGTCATCACACACCACAGCATCCTGCAGCAGATCCTCCAGGCGTGTGGCTGTGGTGGAGCGATCGCAGCTGTACTTCTTTTTCATGTTCTCCTGCATCTTCTTCATCTTCTCCTGAGCCTCTTTCACATCAGCGAAGAACTGCAAGCCAAAGACATCACATGAGGGACAGAGAAACAGAGGTACAGGTTTGCTTGTATGAATATCACGATATTGTTATCGAAAACACTTCCTTTACATTAAGGTTAATGTTGCATACCTGGTAGTAGGCTGTGTTTTCTTTGAGATGAGCCTCAATGCAGCAGCACAGCTGCAGGATCCAGCTCCACTGAGTCTGCAGGGCAGCTGTGAAGGCCTGGCAGAGACAAGGAAGACATCATGATTGTGGGTTAGATAAGAAGTTAAAGCTGCACTAAGCGACTTTGCATGTTGGTGGTTCCAAATGGCAGCGAGAGGTACTGTAACTGATTGAAGACAGTTTGATCCTCAATACATAAAAATCATCCATCACGCTCATGGTAACCAACACGGCCAGTCTGTGGTGCTTCATACCAAAGGAACAAGAGAGACAAAAGATTGAACACTCGTTCACTGCTGTTTAGGAGACACTTTGTATTTTGCTCTTAGGTTTCGTATCATCACTTTCTGTGTGCGGAGAGCTTGCCAGTGACCATAACTGACATCAGAATTTCATTTATGTAAATAGAGCAAACCTATGTCTTCTCAATTAGGGCGGACGGTATGCTCTTGTCTATTACAGTCCCACTTTGTGATTTAGGCTGATAAGAGGGGCATATTTTTGCATACAAATCTTCCCTAGTGCAGCATTAAAACAGACACTGACACTGTACATGAATATCACCAGGGGATAGTTTGACATTCAAACATGTCAGCATTAATAGGGTCCTGCTCCTGTGGGTTTTATTTTATTTTAAACATTTAAAGGTTGAATCAAGCACATAGGAGCTGTATTACTGTGTGTGGACACTTTCTTCTTATGTTCAGAGCCAGTTTTGTAGGAATGTGCATATTTGCTCTTCAAATGTATTCACCTCAACTGTCTTCTTGCCAGGATGTCCCTCCTTGACAAGTTTGTCACCCGTGGCCTGGATATTATTGACCTTCTTCTCCCTCAGCTCCAGTTCTCGCATGAGACCCTGAAGAATCAAGATGCGACAGTTAATGATAACCCTGAGATAAAATTCATGTACATTCATTCATCATTGGAGTGAATCGTGAGACCACAGAGTTAGAAGTCTTATTCTATTCCTGAGACGCACCGAGTAGTTGTCTTTCTTAGCGATCATGTTGGTATTCCTGTCACTCCAGTCAAAGTTGACCTCCTCCTCCTCTTTGTCATTCAGCCACATCAGTTCCTTAGTGGCAGCGCTGACGAAGCCATGGAGTGAATCCAAGTTCCTCAAACGGGACTTGGAAGAGTTCTGTGAGAAAAATTCAAATAATAATAGTTAATAAAAAATAAGCACTCAGTTAACGACAACTATAATTTAAAGCTTCTAAGCACACAAATATATTAGTTTACAGAGAATTTGAAGTCATACAAAAATATAAATATAATACTAAAATGATATCAAAAGGTATACAATGTATCATTTGTATATTTACCAGTAGTTTGGCATACTGAAGGTCCAGTTTACCCAGGTATTCTCTGTATGTGCCCTTGCTGACAGGAGATAGCTGGCTCTGAAGAACACCAAAGAAACAGCAGAGACTTTAAAATGTTACTCAACAGCATTGCAGTACTCAGATCAACTTCATTCCATTAAAAAATCAAAGAATAAGAATCAAAGCAAAGGGGTCCCTAGTTCTAAGATGTTTTTCGGTGGACCCAGTTTTGGTTTGGTCCTACCTCGTCAGCCTTGGCCCGTTCGATCTTGGCTCGGAAGTCCTCCACGCTCTGGTGCAGGCCTCTGTGGCTGCCCAGGTGGGACTCCACAGAGGGCAGATCGGAGCCCCACTCGGCTTCATCGATGCGATGCTGGTTCTCCTCCACCCAGGCCAGCAGGTCTTTGGCGTAGCGCATGGTCACCTCGTCCAGTTCGGGCCGCGCCTTCATGGTAGACTGCTGGGTGGTCTGGGTCTTGGTAACCTGGGTAGTGGTCACACCAGACTTCAGGCGGAGGTTGTAATCGCTGCGCAGGTTCACCAGGCGCTCATGGAGGCGGTAAACCCTGTGGGGATAAAGAATGTGAGTGTTGTTTGTTCTACTCAGCTTGAAAGGCCCCATTTCATTTTCAGTTCAGTTCATGCATATTTACATTTTGTTTGAAAATGCTTGCAGTGTACTGAGTGTATGGAAAAAGACTAATGGAGTTATAGGTCCCGGAATGATTGAATTAGTCACATTTGGTAAATCAAGCTTAATTTTACATAACCTTGCTAATTTGTCAGTAAATGTAGGTCCCATGCCAGGAACCATGGTGTTTTTTTGGCTGACTTATTATTTTTTTTTTTTTTAAGATTAGTTTAGGAGAGTTATACTTTTTACAGCTGAGAAATATCTCTACAATTAAATAATTAAATAATTTCTTTCTTTCAGTTACCTGGAAAAGGTCATCCATGATTTTATTTCTTCTAGAATAGACCACTGTAACTCAATATATTGTGGCATGAGCCATAAAACTTTCTTGGCTGCAATTGATTCAAAATGTAGCAGTAAGGCTGCTTCATATTTCTCCTCTTCTAGCATCCCTTCACTGGCTTATAATGTCACCTATAGAACTGATTTCAAAATCTTGCTGGCTGTTGATAAAGCTCTCCATGGTCTTGCATCTCAGCACATTCTTGAACTTTTGTGACTTTACAACACCCTTAGGTCCCTTAGGTCTTATAATCAGGGCCTCTCTAGGGTAAGCATAAAGGCTGATTGTGCTTTTGCTATTGTAGCCCCTAGACTGTCGAAGAACCTTCCCAAAAGTGTTAGGTTAGCAGAATCCATTGCTGGTTTTAAAGATCAAAGATCCACTTTTACTTTATGGCCTTTCAGTGTGACTGATGTGTTTTGTTTTTGTATTGTGCTTGATTCTTTTTTGTCTGTTTAACTTGTGTATTGTTCTTTTATGTTTTTTCTTTTAACCTTGTGAATTGCTTCGTAACAAAGTGTTTGGTGTTTAAAGTTGACTTGAATGTAACAGAGCTAGCACCCACCTGCGGTACATCTGCTCAGCCTGCAGGTGGCGCCCATCCTTCAGTAGCTGTACATCATTGAAGAGCAGGCGGATCATGCCATCTGCCTTGTCGAGGTACCTCTCCACCTCTGCTGTGTGCTGAGCCGGTTTCCCTGCATTCAGCAGACGAATGTCCTGAAGGGATGACAACAAATAAAGATATACATTTTCATTTTCTCTTCAGTTGCCACCCAAATTGCGAAGGTAGTGACAGTGATTGACAAATAACTATAGATCACTCTCTACCTGAGGGATTTTGGAGATTTGTGGATTTTTAACTTTTCTAAGCCTATACAGTAGTTATTTCTTTGGCAGTTAGACTAGATACATGATGGTACAACATGTTCTGATCCTCATAAGAATTTCTGATTGGAAGGATGTAAGTAGTGAGTAAGTTTAAGTATGACCAAAAGTCTGAGCTTTTGGATGGGAATTAGACCATATGACTGCTATGAGTCACTTCAAAAGCATCCTGTCCTGTTGACCAAGCAGATTTACTTATTTTTGAGAATCCTTTATTTAATAAAGTATCCCACTAAATGACTGCTAATTCAAAACTTGTTGTGATCGTAAGTCACAGCTAAATTCATAAAAATCATGTGGCCTGACAAATGATGTGTAAACATCTTTTTGTTTCTTAGCAGCTTTGTGAACACAGACCCAAGTATTAGTCTCTTCCAGCGTTAGATCTGTATAGGACTCACTGTCTGCAGCAGGGTCTCCAGCTGGTTCAGCTGCTCCTCACACAACCCAGACTCCATCTGGACTTTAGTGACGATCCTCTGGAGCCTCTCAAGTCTGGATTAGAATAGATTAAATAAAACTTTAATAATCCCTGTGGGGAAACTGGTTCATTGCAACAGCAAAGAATAGGCTATAAATAGAAAAAGAGGGTATCAAAGATTTACACAATAGATAATTATACAGTAGAGCATAGTGAGAAATAGAAAACCCTGCAGATAACAGCATATATGTAGCATTGACTCCCAGTATAATTAGATTTAGAGCAGATGTACAAGTGTGGATTGTGGATCATTAGCTGTTCACGTCATCAGGTATACAATAACAGAACATATGTAGGTGTAGATAGAACATATTTGATGATCTTGTTTTGTTTGGGGGAAGAAAAGATTAGTATGACGCATATGGATACAATGGTTTAATACTATAGAGGGATTTCGACAGTATGATAATAAATTGTAACAACATGCATCAATTTGTATTTTTAAAAACAGTAATAAGGTTTGAAATTCAATATATCTGAATCTCAAAACATATACTGATGGGAACATGCCAGCTAAAATCAGAACTCCCCCGTCCCGCACTGCCAACCCCCACCGCTTCATTCCCAGGACACACAACCTGCCGTACACAACCACACTGCATTAAGACAAATAGAAGCTGAAGCTCACAACACAAGTCACTCAAAACACTTACGACCGCCTGCGATGAAGCAAGTACTCTAATCTATAAGGGTCAGTCACAAATGCCATGGCTTAACTCTTCTATACAATCCCAGCTATGAGAAACCCTGCTCCTCTCACAGTCCCATTGTATTTTAGGAGTATTCTCTGCCAAGTGGCGGTGCAGAATGAGACAAATGTCTCCGCTTTCTGAGGAAGACGTCCACTCTGCTTGTTCAGCCATTCCACATCTCAGAGCCATGAACAAGGCTCTCAGACTGGCAGACAACCTCGTGACATGGACCAGCCCATTCCCAGGCATGACACACCACCACCACTCCAAATACGCAGGACACTGACAATGTCCCAACATCCTACTTTATGAGAGATCTAATAATATCTTCCTACCTGATCCAATTAGGAAAATACATTTTGATAGAACATGTCTCTCATTTTCAAACCATTTGTGAACAAAGACAGTCTTTCTTCTAGCATCTCATAGCTTAGAAGGGAAATGATGCAAGAAGTCTGCAACAACAAATCACGATGGAAACATAACTTTCATATGGCAGTAATAAAATTACAATGCATTATAAGCTAGCGGTATGTTTTTATTTGCTTGTATTTTCACACATACAACAGTCTAAATCAACTAAAGTAAGGAAATGGTAAGATGTACTGATCTGTATTGATTGCAATCAAACTGTCCCTGTAGGATCTGAGAATTTGACATCTGATTTTCACAAGCACTCTGAAGACCCTTTTATTCAGAAGGACTAAATCTACTACAGAGCTACCTATATGAAGAAAGCCATGAAGGTTGTGAACATTTCTGATGAATCATAGTCCAAACCACTAACTAAGACATCCAGGACATAGAGTAGGTGTGTCAATGCCGTTACTACTCCAGAGGCTGGCAATACATACAATACAATACAATGTGAGAACTAAACAAGGACAATGCTGCCACACAGACCATGACGTAACTCCATCTGGCAATGACTTAATTCATGTCATTCGTTCATACAACACAGAGTAGAGAAGGTAAACAGGCAGACTGGAGTTTTAGTTCTACAAGCATTTCTCAGAGGAAGAGCTCCGCAGGGTTGAGTTAAACCTCGATGGGCAGAGCCAAAGAACCACAGTTTCTCAAGCTAACTGGCAAACCTGAATGGCAAAGAAGGAACTCTGGTCAAAACATAAGTAAAGATATAATTGGCAATGACCAATGGCTTTTTTTCATTAATTCATGATCTTGGAAAGGCCAGCATGCTAGCTAACTAGCTTACTTAGATATCTCTTGGCTAGTATGGCTGGTCATACTAAGTTATTTAGGCTAACTAGTTAGCCAAGCTGACGTTCCTTGAACTGCAAGGTCAGCTTGGCTAACTAGCTAGCCTAGATAACTTAGTATGACTAGATTGCTTTTTTTCAAAAGCACTAGGCTTCATAATATTAGCTTCCTCCTCTCTTACCCCTTGCCAGTCTAATGTTACTTAGCCAGGAAATCTGTGGTTCTTTGGTTCCGCCCATTAAGGTTTAACTCAACCAATGAGATTATTATATAAGTATACTACAGCCACCACTTCACTCACCTTTCAAACTCTATCCTGAGCAGCCGTTCTCTCTCTAGGATGGCTACATGCAGTCGGCCCCATTCCTTCTCTACATCAATGGGGTGGTAGCCTGGAGGGACCTTCACCTGACCAGCATGCACTGCACTCTGTTGGTAGGGGTGAGTCCAATGCATAAGTCATCACAGAATAGAATAGAATAGAATAGAATAGAATAGAATAGAATAGAACAGAATAGAATAGAAAATTAGGATCAGCTTGCCTCAAAGGATTGGTAGATGTGTTTGGAGCGGTTCTTGTCGGACTCTTTCGCCGGCAGCTCTGTCTCCTTGAACTTCAAGAACTGACGCCACAGGATCTAAAGAAAAAAACAATACACACCATGAACATTTCAACTGACTCAACTTCCTAACTTCATTTGTTTATCTTTATAACAATTTATATCTATTTTTTTCTAAGACATATTTTCTAGCTTTATTCATTTAAACTTCTAACTTAATATAGTTAGTCTTAATATAGTGTTTTTGTCTGGAAAAGTATCAGCGTAGAATGTAATGTACACACAATGAAAGCTTGTATTTACTTGTAAATGAAACCATCATTGTGTGGCTTCTTGGGGAAGTGTTATGTAACTAACATCACCACAAGTGCTAAAAGAACTTGAATGAACAATTTCCTAAATAGGATGATTACATTATGCTGACACATCATGTTACAGCATTTTTAAACGGCCTACATAAGGTGTTATCCTCTATTCACATGATATGTCCAATGCAAACTGAGTTGAACCTATATAGCAAGTCAAATAACTGAATTGTCTCTATTACTGGAGCGAAATGTGATGTGCTTGATCTCTAACCAGGCTTAACTTTGTTATCTGAAAGAGTGTTTAAAAAATGAAGCACACCCAAGAAACTGCTGCTTTTGGTAATACAATGCTGATGATTATTTGACTTCAAAGAGAATTAGGAAAAAAACTGAAGTCACGCTATGTTTTTGTTCTGTAGCTCCAGTGGGGAGTGGCAGAGTGGAGATTCTGTTGAGGATTAGGTTTAACAATATCTGCCTTTAGGCTGCGTTTTCCCAGCACCAGCACTGCTCCACCTACAGTACAGTAGATGTCTGTGAACACAAATCCTTCTATTTGCTCATAGCCAGACATTATGTCACTGTTTTCTTTAATCTATCAACCAATGGCCACTGAATCTTCATTTTCACGATCAAATACTTCTATTGAGACATGCATACTGTCCTCATGCTCTTCTTTTAATGACAAAACATCATGAAAAGCAGTTTTCTCTTAGAGGGCATTGAGAGAAACACTGATTTTCATGACTTTATTGCCCTCGTTAGTGCACACATACGCAAGGATAAACCCCTGGTAGTCTTTCCAGCCTACAGTCATAATATCAGCATATCCTCTCACCTCTATCTCCTCATAACTGGCGGGGAACTTCCTCTCCTCAAAGATGACAACATGGTGGCGGATCCACTGGAGCAGAAGAGTTATCAGCTCGTAGTACTCCTGCCAGCGCAGCTCCAGCTCCTGAAGCAAACACAGCAGAAACGAGATAGCCGGGGGTTTAACAACAACGGACAGGAGGGCTCTTCTTCTCCCGTGTCTCCATGTTCAATAACTCACACACCACTCTAAACTCAATTAAGCACCAACAACCATGGTCTTGTGTGATTGGACACGGAAGCAGAGAGAGGAGAGGGGTGAATGAAGGGGGCACTGGCGGGGGAGAAGGTGAGAGAGAGTGCGAGGGAGAGGAAGACAATGAGAGGGAGAGAGAGAGAGACAGAGAGACTGGCAGACAGAGAGAACGAGAAAGGCCTTGCCCAGGGATAAATGTCCTCCCAAGGAGAAAAATCCTGAAAAAGTGGGGGCTAGTTTAAAATTAGGACTTGGATTTAGGGTTAGGATTATAATTAGGACAAGGTTCAGGTTAGGGTAAGGGTTAAGGTTAGTCTAAGGTTTGGACCGGTGATGCATTAGCATTAGTCTAATGAGTGAGACTGTATATTCTTCTGCATGTCCTTGTGTTAACAGACGATGTGTGATAACAACACACACTTGAGCTTTTCCCTCTGGGCTATGCAGTGTAGACAAACACCACAGGTTGCCAATTTCCTGTGATACTTGGTATCACAGGACTTCTACTGCTCTTTGAACCTCTGGCCGCATTGGAAAGCACTGTCCACAAAATCTCATTTATACGCCCAGTCACAAGCCTGGTCAGTTTTGGCTGTGCACCAACTAAGAATCATGGGATGAAACATATTCCACTCACATTAGCTGTGATGCCGTCGTGTGCATCAGGAACACGAGGCATGGCATCGTACAGGGATGATACGTAAGTGATGATGGATTTCTCATCAGGGTGTGGAACATCAACATCTGGAAGGATAAGATGAAATCATGTCATATCACAAATTACAAATGATCTGGAAAAAGTTACAGAAGTAGCAAAAAGCTGAATAATACCACAATTCCAACCACTCTCACACAACCACACATCATCCTCTAGATAGTTATGGGGTGCTAAAAACAAATTGATTCTTCACAAGTAATTGAGTTTGGCAATTGTGGATTTGGCTTGGTTAAACTTGTTGCCCACATTTCCCTTTCATCTAAAACTAATTACAGTACTGTAGCATAACACACCAGAAATTGCTGAATAGAATTTTTTCAGGAATCAACGAAAAAAACATTATTGATATTAACAAACAAGGCCAGTGTGTGAGTTTCGATGGTCAATTGAAACTTATTATTGGGTCAGTCTTACCCTCAGGGTCCAGCAGACGTGTCACCCCCAGGTCTTTCTCAGCCACACTGAAGGCCTGTTCCAGGTTCTCCAGGTTGGTCTGTCGATACACTTTACCCATGTCAACGAGTCTGGGCCTAGGGGAACACAAGCATGGGCAATCAATCACCAACAGGGTCCCAGTGGGTGGAGGAAATGAATCTTAAAGGGACACATTGGTCATAAATGCTCATGTCTAATCCAACATATGAGTTTAATGTTTGAACATTGTTATTGGGTGTGTGCTTTGGCTGGTTTTACAGTGGGATTGTAAATCTACAATGCAAAAGTAATATAGAACCAACAGTCGTTTCATGTATGATGTACTACATTGTGCCAGTTGCATCAGCTTTCATCACTGTGGTATTCTTTTTTTTAATAAAATATGCATATATTGTGTTGTGTTCCTTATATTTTCAGCCTGCCTCACTCAGAAATCAAAATCAAAACTTAGTTGGGATGGTACGGAATGGGATGGAAGTCTAAACATCAGACATCAACACATGCACCTACTGACAGTTTCCAGTTTCCTTATCCTTATGGTATGACACCAAAGCTATTAGCCATCATTTCAGGTAAGGTGTGCTTTTAAAGACCTTCTGCCCATGGCTAGATGCAGTTAGAGACCCCACCTTTCTGATTTCTAATAAATCTGTAAGTGCACCTGCCCTTTGTGTCCTCTGGGTGTTTGACTACCTCTTGCAAAAGTCAAAGCAGCTATAGCAGGAATGTAATGTATAGAGCAGCTCAAATAACAAAGGCCGACACATTTCTGAATCGGCAGTCGACGACAACTGGACTTGACACCTTGGGTGCGTCAGAGAGCAGAACAGGATGAGACGAGGAATGCATCACAGAACCTCAAACTTTTTTCACTACGTCTTCAATCATCATAACATCAAAAAACACCAAATCTACACACCCTACGAAATGTGCATGACAGCATATCCCTACAGATAGTGGGTTATGACATTCAGGAAGCAAAGCAGAAACACAAAGCAACAACAGGGGCAGATTCATACAGCTCTCTGACGTGCAGAGTCGAACGGCCAGCATAGTTTCCTCCAGAAACAGGAGAGGGCTGCAGAAGCCGAACTTCCCGGAACGAGAGCTGCTTCCCTGGCCTGGAGGAGCTGCTGATGCCCTGGTGCTCTCTTCCATAGAAGCTGCGAGAGCTCCATCCGTGGCCCAGTTCATCACTGCTGGAGCGGGCCCCCGGGCTTTGCGAACCCCGACCTGAGTCCCAGGAAGATCCCTCTGATGGGATATCGTCACACAACATCACCACCCGGTCGTCCACATCGCTGACGGAGCCTGACATGCTGCCAACAAAGCTGCGGCTCCCCTTCTTCTGTTTCATCTTCTTCTTCCTCACGCCGAGCATCTTAGATTCTGCCAGGGGTTGAAGTCCTCTACAAATAGATGTCTAGCAGCAGAGTTCCTCGTCCAATGGCAAGTGCAAATTTTATGCTGTAGCAGTTGGCCTCACAGCTTCATTCATTCATTCAATCATTCTAATAAATCTTCTTTTTATGGCTTGATGGTTGCATTTAAATCTACCCAGTCTGAATATGAATCCTATCCTTTGTCTCAGGTCTTCATCATCAAGTTAGGATCCTCTGATTAACTCCTTCTGCAGGGTTGAGATGAAAAAGCCTCCTAGTGGTACAGCCAAGTCACTGCTACCATTCCATTGAGCTTTTCTCTGTGAAAACCTACATCCAAACACAGCTCCGCAAATGCAAATTGAAAACCTCCACCACGCACCTCGGACTATCACTTGAGCTCTCAGGGTGAACAAAAACATATTCTGCACTACGCCACGATGCTCTGAATAATGCCTGGGCAAGAAGTAATACTGCACCATTCAGGCAACAAGCACAGAGTGCTACAGTAACGCCCACACACCACACCTCCACAACTTTTATGAAAAGCAGCTATTAATCCAGCCTTAGGTGTTTGTTAAAAAAAAAAAAAAATCTCTCTCCCTCACAGTTGCAGGTACATGCTCAGGTTTAAGGGAACCTGCCCCTGCAGGTATCTTTTTCTTCTCATTCATAATGACTCTTTAACAAGAGCCACACCTTGCTGAGCATTTAACTTTCTCTCATCTAATGCCCCTTTTCTGCTCTTATTATTTTTCTGGACTGTACACGTATTCTTTTGTTATAGATTCTAAAAAGAAAACCAACCAATGGAAATTCTACAAACAAACTTTCATGAAAAGTAAATGCACATTCATTCCTGCGAGATGCTAACACACAAAGCCATCCTTAACCATTAATTGTACTATAAAGACACAGCACAGCTTTGGGGCAATTAGCATATTTGATGTTCAATAGCAAGGACATCAGCGTTTCCTTTTAAATGGACACTACCCAACAATTTAATAACCTAATTACATTTAATACAACAGTTACATTTTAACACAGCACCAAAGGATGTATCTTTTACAGATGGCCAACACCCACTACTGGTATTCCTAGCCTAAGGCTCTGAAAGGTTCATGGAGATGCATTGATACAGATTTTTTTGAAGCAGCATGGGGCCTGTACTGTCAGGTACAGTAACTAGAAGATGAGTCAAGATCATGCTAGTAGTGTACTGTATGGCTATGGTAAAAATGTATATAGATTCACATTTAAAAGTGGATTAACAATGCACTCAGACAGGAGTGCTCAAATGAAGGAATGCCATTTTCAATTTGAGCTATAGCACAATTAATATTGAGGCTCTGTGTTATTAAATCTATATTATATTAATTGTTGGATAGGCCTACTCTTTCTATAAAAACATACCAAATAACTGTTACCATCAAAACACTGGTCATTCTTAATCATATCTAAAATCATTGAAAAATAGTCATGTCGTGTTAATACTGACACAGTAATTTAGTATAATGTAATTACCGAGCAGGTTTAAACAGGACTATAATTTGACATTTCAGTGTGTGCCAAGGTTCCACACCTGCTCCAGTACATTGTACATTAAATAAAACTCATTCAGGCGATGTGCCATGACAAGCCTCTGCATCACTGGTAGTATCAGAGAAGCAACAGTAAAGCACTGTACTTTTTCTCACTGCTCACAACAAATTAGATTCATAATGATGTGGCACATCATCAAAGCTGGCAAAGATGCGTTATAGGGACCATTCTGAGCTGTAATTTCAGTGTTTTTTTGTTTTTTTGTTTGAAAGGGCATGAGGCCTGAATATAGTTTATGCTGTCTTTATGTACTGGGATATATGATTCTTTGCCTGATGAGATAAGTTTACTGGATGTGACACTTGCTTTCATGTTACTTTTAGCCTAAACAAGTAAACTAAACAGTAGAAGACTGTGGTTCTACTGGGAAGCTCCCAGTGTGAATGTGTGGAACGGTGTGAATGGAATAGACAACTTTCCCTGGATGAAAAAAACGAATGCCGCCATCTGTCATTACTGTTGGTATTTACAATAAATTGACCACTCACTGGTGTTTGTGTATGACAGCGTTGAAGAGCTTGCCGTCCCTCCAGCTGGTGCTGAAGTTGTCACAGCGGATGCCCTGGTAGCCCTCCGTCATCCTCTGGGACCAGAGCAACAGCTTCTCCTTGGCCGTCATGTCGTCCGACTGGCCGTTCACCTGGATATCCGAGATCTGACAGATCATAGATACATGGAAAGTTAACAGGACGGAGGGTGAAAAATGCTTGGAATATGTGGAAAAAATATATACTGAGGAAATATGGAGGGCATTAATCATTAGTGGAAACCAAGGGCTGGAATTTGAGCTGAATTACTGGACACCCTGTGTTAATTATGAAGAAATGTTAAGAAACATTAAAACAAGAGAAAGAGCAGACAACTATGTCTGTTATCCAGGGGGAAGGAGGTGAACATATTACTACAGTGTCAGTATCAGGTCAATCAAGAGCCTCAAATTAAATCATTCCAAGTCTGTCCTGGTTGAGAAGTGTATTGGGCTAAGTGTTACCGTAGACCGCTTTTGATTTGGTTCACAGGATCCAGCAGGAGATTTGTCTGGTCTAGCCTGGGAAAATGCCGCCGTGGCTATGGCATCCGGATTACTTTTCATTTGGGGAATTTGGGGATGGGAAAGATGAGTCATAGTCACCAGGTCTTCCATTTGTGCGTGTGTGCACGTGTGTGCGCATGTGCGTGTGCACATGTGTGGTAATTCAAATTCCCCACCCTCGAATCCTATCCTACAAAAAATATCCATCTTAACAAGTCATTTAATCTTGCACTTCTTAGTCTAAAAATCAGACTTTTCTTAGTTTACTTTACAAGACCTTCATCAGAGCATACAAGATCTTTATCACTGTGGATTCACTTGCTTCAACAAAAATCAGATTGTAAGACTAAGTTCAATGACTTGTTAAGATGGACATTGTATTGCAGGGCACAGCTCTCCTCTTTGACGATGAGCCTCTATGACTCACCAGCAACCACAATGCGGTGGTTTTATAATAAAGATGAGTTTAATAAAGACTCTATCTCTTCATCTGCCTCTGGGAACACAGTTGGCATCTACAGGACACAATGGCTGGTTAACTTCACCAAAACACACGGCTCCCTCCTTCATTTCCCGTGTCCAGCTTAAGCTTTCATGTAATATGAGTCTGAATCATTTGATTGCAGAGGGTGTGGCCCTGCCTATTCGGCTGATGCAGAGGGATTTCTGCCTGGCAGCTCTGGGCATAGACAGGAAAAAGAGGTAGGCTGGGCTGTATGGTTATATGGGGCACGCCTGGGAGTGTAGGATGTCAGTGAGTTATACTGTAGTCCTGACACACCCTCCCCTCGGGAGTCAGGGAGAGTGTGACTCACGCATACACACCCTTAAAGAGTAAGAGTCTATAAAATGGCTCTGGAGGCTGTTTTATTTCTCGATAGTATTCACGAGTTAGCACCGGTACAGTAAAAGACTCGGTTGTTGTGTTTTAGTATGGGTTTGTATGTTATGGCAGCATCAACCTCCGATAGGAATAGGGGCTAGCGCAGTTTTGATTTGATTAGGAAACTTAATAATTTCTTTTAAAATAAGAATTTTGATGGACTTCATCCATTCTGATTGTCTCGAAGGAGATGTGAAATGGCAGCCGACAGGTGTAGATCCCAGAGACTGAGGTACAGAGCTACAACGGTAACGGAACATAACACTGACAGAAGAGGAGACCTGGAAGTGGAGAATGATGGTCCATATCAACCCCAGGGTCAGCTTGGGATTCCCATCTGCTATGTCATCGTTTCTGATGTTAACCAGCTTGACCTGGGGAAACAGAACAGAGTAATAGTAATATTGTTAGCTACACATCATACAATGAGTACACATCATGCAATGAGGTATCTTGCATGATCAAGTTTTTTCTTGTGTCATACCTGCCGGTGTTTGAGGAAGTCCAGTGCTATCTGTACATTCTGCAGTTTGTGGAATCGCATGCGGCCTTTCTCCCTGGGCTGAAGAGGACAGAGGAGAGGTAAAGATGTGTTTAGGGACATTATAGCAGTAGGAACTGATGCCACCTTCAGAGAGGATCCTGTTGGTGTGCTCGGAGCAGGGGAGAGTGGATAGCATCCAACAAAGAGGGATAAATGCATGGTAAGAAAAACTGAAAATCACAAGGGAAGACATTGATAGAAAGAAGAGACATGGGCATGACTGGTGAATCTCACAGATCTTTCCAACAATAAAAACAATGATTTTGGAGGTTAAATGTTTGGCTTTGCCCTTGGAGATACTACAGTATATTCCTGATCCAAAATGTTATTGCTTTCTTTGGTTCAATCCTGTTGTTCACCACCAACAGACAAACATGGAGAAAAAGGAATATGATGAAAACAATACACTGTTTAGAATAACTAATTAAAGGAGGATATGCTCATGCATTGGCTGAGCCAATAACATGGTTTGTTATTAGTTAGGTAATCTAAAAGCAAGCTAAGATTAGCTCATTTTACATAATGCTGAGTTGTATTTTTTGTTTCTTCTGAGTTTCAAATTTAAATCAAACCAATATGTAATGGCCATAATCTAAGTTCTGCTGAGCAAAAGACACAAGCTAATTCTCAAACAAATAGATTCATATTGCTATGCAAAAAAGAATGCAAAGGTTGAGCCAAAGGCCGACTAGTTTGTCAATGGGTCCTGCAGGTGTTAGCAGCACCTATTGATGACTGAATATTTTGTTTATATCCAGCAGCAACATGGTTAAAGCAAGCCCGTTGATGAGAGATAACTAAAATGAAAAAGCCCACAAAATAATTTGCCACGACAGGAAGTCTTGTCACCATGCACAGCCAAACCACTGGGAAAGCGCGGGTGAATCATAAGAATAAGGTGCCTACTGTAAGTTATAGACCCACTCACCAACCGAGCGCTCCTGACCACGTCTCTCTCCCTCGGCTAGCCCCAGCAAGAGCAGTGCAAAGAGAGGAGGCAAAGGCCAGATGGCAAAGTTCAGCATACACAGGAGAAGGGTAAAGGAAGGCAAACAGGAGGAGGTGAAGGAGAAGAGGAAGAGTAGGAGGAAGGGGAGTAGAGAAGGAGAACCAGGGATCAGACAGGAGTACAGTTCACACAGAGACAGAGAGAGAGAGGTCAAAGTGGGGTTAATGTGTTAAGGCCATGGAGGCGTCCAGAAGATGAGCAGAGGTGGAGCTGGTGGAGGAGCGATGAGCTACAGCAGCAGAGAAGCTTCTGAATAGATCTGAACCGCAGGGTATAAAATATAGAACGGTTTTATAGTTAGAAAGACTAAAGAAGGTATGAGAAGTCACTTTTAAATCATTAAAAATGCTTAAGATCGTTGCAGAGTGTGGAAATAGCAGATTCAAGAGCCACCAGAGGCAGTTGGGTCTTTGTTTACCTCCAGACAACTTTACATTTGGCTCGCCAAAGTTCAGCTCAGGTTAAGCCTTTGATTGACAATGAGGCTTAGACTTGTTAAAATGTGCCACAGGGATGGTATTTCGGGTTGACTTAAGATAAGTACTCATAAGTGTGTTATTAGTCAGGATTAGGTTTTGGTTCAGAGGATGGAAGGCGGTTGAGGTGGCGGAGGCGGAGCTGAGGCTGAGGTCAAAGAGCAGCGATCAGGGCAACTCACCAGCGTTTCCCCAGAGAGGACCTCCAACAGAGAGATCAGGTTGTGTCCATCTCTAAGGTCTTCATACAGGTCCGTCACATGACGCTGGGCCTGCCAGGAGAAAGGGGACAAACAGAAGGGGAGACATTGTCATAGGGCTTCAAGATGAGTTTTAGCACCATCAATAATTGACCCAAACACAAACACCATGAATTAGATTAAGAACCCATTACACCTGAGTAGGATTGCAAGTTTGTTTTTGTTCTTTTACTAAAATGGCTGCTGATTGGCTACTTGCCACAGGCAGGGAAAACAAACTTGTTCAGGCGTCACTACACCTTCATCTCTCAGTTTGAACACAATGTGGAAGAAATGGTTCATAAAGGACCGATGGTGGCAGCGTGCAGCGCAATCAGGGCATTACATTACATAATCAGCGTTTATTTAAAAAAGTACCGTTTTGGTACCAGTATCCAATTCAAGATACCGTACCGAAGAACGATACCTGGCCCTGGTTATCTAAGTCCTATACAGTCCTCCATGAAACATTCTCCATCAGTACAATTCTACACAGGTCAGGAATGCATAGCCGCAAGCTGCCAAGCAGCCTGACTTCAACTCCAAATGCCAAATCGCAGCTGCCACCCCTGACAGTTGATAGATGGGACTCTGAATAAAAACCATACCAGTACAACAAAACAACACTGATGATTCCACACAGTGCAAACAAACACAGAGAAGTGAAAACAGGCCCTGGTGATCTTGATATTAGCTAAAAACACAGCAAAGCCTGTTTAAAGAAGGCTCTTGAATGTGTTGGTTGCATGCACACTGAAACAACTGTCAAAATGGCATTCTTCCTTTATATAAGAGAGGTGCTGTGTGATTGCAAACACACAGAGAAGCAAGTGAAAGACAAGAGGGAGGGCGTTGTGATGGACTTAACATGGGGAGAGAGTGGTGATAAACAGGTGAGGACTGGTAACATATATAACCTACATGCAAGTCAGATACTGACCATACACAGAAAGGCCTATACTGTAGTACAGTGCTGCTAGAACGTGCTAGTACCTACCTCTGCTTTCCAATGCTGGGTGGAGAGGGACAAAGGGATGAGAGATGGAGGAACAAGGAAGGACGAATGAGAAATGGAGAAAAAGAAAGAATGGAAACAAGGGAGGGAGGAGAGGATAAGAGCAGATGGTGAAAATGAATGAACATGAAATGAAGTATAATCGAATGGAAATTTAGAGGATTTGATGATTGACGTGACGATACATGAGACACAAAGATGAAACACAGAATGATAAAACTAGACATTTTTTAGTCCAACAAATACAGCACTTGACTGGGTGTGTTTGGGAGAAAAGGTCTCGGCCCTAAAGAGGAATGAAAGCAAATTTCCCCTGCAAGTTGCAACAGTGGCTGATTTATGTTGGCATGAATTTCAACATGCTTATCTAACAGTATATACACTCCTCCCTGCCTGCAGAGCATGGATGAACGAATGGAGCTTTGGCAGCAAAGGTAACTAACACTACGGCCACTAGAGATCACTGTCTACACATTAAAACTTCTTCTACTTTAATCACAGATAATAGGTTCAGTGTGCTGCCTAGTTTGCACTACTTGTGTGTGGTGCACTGGTACTTAGTATCCTACACAGTACTTTTATTTGAGAGACGTTTCTATTCTTTAATTATTTTCAGAGTTGGTGTCTCTATCAGTGTCACTTACAATCAAAATATCATTGTAGAAACTTATTTGCACACAACTCAAACAAACTTTACACACATTTTACCAGAAAAGGATGCTCCGTATGACATCAGGTTGTTAATTTTGTCTGTTCAGATGCTGATTTTGAGCTTACTGCGCTGTATTTGCTTCAGTCTATCTCTTCAGCGCCTATTGAAGCCCCGTCCATCACCACCACTCCATTACTCTACACTGAAGAGGCTGTGGTTCTGCTCCATGTGATCACAGTCACGTTGTTGCTGGTGAAAGGTAGTGTTACACTACAAATTGTCAAATGTCAAATGAGCTGTTTGATCTGCTTCTTTGTGAACTTTTCAAGGTGAAAATCATTAGTCCAGACAGCTGACAGCCCCTCATCTCAGTCCAACCACACACATCTGTGATCTGCTCTCTGGAAACAAAACACTTCACAGGTTTAAAGCGTGCATGAGACGATGTTTTACATGATCCTTACGTCATTTTACTTAATTCCTCTGAACTCTGAAGGCGATCCTTTCTTTAATAGCCAAATATATTCTCGATTTACAATGATTAAGGTGTTCTACTGAACACTGAAGAAATCTGTTGAGAAACACCCTTATTCTGCAGCCTGCCTGACTTTCCACTCTACAATATAACAAGATTTACGCAGCGGGGGAAACCACTCAGTGTCCCTTTACAGCTCCTCATAGCTGCACCCAACCTTGAGTCTGCCCCTGTCGAGCCAACCATTAAACCATTAAATCAGTTTAACATCAGAATAACCTTAGGGGAGGAGGCTTTCACGCAGCCAGACAGTTAACACTTTCCCTGCCAAATATGATATATGCTATTTTTATATGGCTTCTCTTCACAGTCTCTCTCCATCTCTAATCAGTGACATGGATGTGATTAAAACTGCAAACTGCAACTCCCATCCCCACTAACTGAGACCCCACATATTCTCCCTATTTGCCCAAGTGACAGATTTATATTTAACAGAGAAATGCAAAACTGTCTCCAAAACAACAGCGAGTGAGCGCTCCGTCCAGTGAAAGCTGGACTCACCAATGATGACTGAGCCTGCTGCCAAAATAGTTTTTTCACCTCAACCCACACCAGCCACTAAGTAGAAGACATTTTGATGAGTTTAGTGACTGGTAATGACGGGTAATTCAAAGCAAACTCCATCTCTTGAAAGTTCTGGACTTCAACAATTACTCAGCAACATGGACGTGAATAAATGTAACTTATGCAACTTCTATGCTCCCACGCATCAATACGTTTCTTTCAGTTTAGGCCAGGCATGACTGCAGGCAGCCACCCAGGCCCAGGAGTCTGTTCAGCACATGTGCTACTGTTGGCCCAACCACCACGGGCTCCGGGCCCAGACCAGAATCTGCCTTTTCAGAGGGAGCTAAGTGAAGCCAGATGTCTATGACTCACCCCCATATCCACAGTGAACACTTAAGAGAAACGAGAGGGAGCATGTTCGGTTATATGAGTAGCCGAATACGTTAGCACTGCACATTCATGGAAAGGAAAACACTTCTCTTTGTGCTTCAAGTTTTTCCCCCTTGTTCCATTAATTTCTAAAAACGGGAAATGAATGGCCCTATGTCTTTGGAGTGAAGATAGAGAATAATGTGGAAGCACTTAATGTCATAAGCCTGTAAATGTTTTGGTGCCAGTGGGAGTTCCTTGGGTGAAAAATGACACGAGCGGGGATATTTTTACATGCTCTATAGGAGGGGCGTTGTGTTGCAGAGGCTAATTTTTCACTCCTAATGAGAAACTCCAGAGTGAGTTGTTTGGCCTGTTACCCCCCCCGCTCCCCCCTCCTGTCCTGTACATCCCCCTCATTGTGACCTAAGTGTGATGAATTGGATGGCTTTCAGGCCTAAGTTTGGGAACAGCGAGTGAGGTAGGTGAGAGGAGATGAGTGGTGAAGGACGGTGTGCATAGTCTCTCAGCTGATGACAGACCGGACTTCTGGTACGCCTCCCTATCACAATACAATGCTAGTGACCAAGACTGAAACAATAAGTCACAAGCTAATGTGTGTGTATGTGTGTACGGGGGGGTAGTCACTCCCACCAAGACACTTCCAACAGTGAACAGGTCAGGGCCCACACCATAGATAATAATGGCCTGAGACTCAAAACAATCAACAACATAAAAGTGTGATCTTTGTGGGATCCTGCTCTGCTGTCATAACATTGTGCTGCCCTGCATGTATGTCATCATGACTGTCTGTGTATTCAGGTTAAACCAACATAATCTCATCTGCATACTGACAACGACCTAACAAAAAAGCAAACATTATCCTCCTAAATATAGAAATGATCCTCCATGATTATTGTTTTGATCAGCCTTCACTATCTGATAAAAAACATCTTGCCAACACCATTATAAGCCAAGCCAACTATATGCTATGCTAATTAAAGAGCAAGTGTTTTTTGGTGGAGATCAGTGACCTCTGAGCATCTAAATTGCAGCCATCAGAAAACACTCAACTTCACACCCTGTGGTTGAAGGCAAATTAGGACGATGACTCACTGAAGAAACATGTGCAGTTTGCCACTTGCATTATTCAGTCCTGGACCACAAACAGCAAAATTCAAAATGAATTCCGCTTTGATAACTTCTGCGGTTCTTATGTAACAAAGCTGTCAACCGCATAAAGTTCATTCAAGTGAAGTGACATTTATGGACAATCTCCAACAGATTTCCATTTATTATGTAGAAATGTACCTTATTCGTCTGAAAATTGGTATGAAATATGATATTGTGTGTGTGTGCATATGTTTGTGTGTGGGCAAGCATGCATGAATTACTATGCTACTATGAGAGAGAGTGACAAAGGACCGGGACAAGAACAGGCCTTTACCTTTATCAAGTGCTTGTTCACCCATTTTGTGAAGGTCTTTTTCTGTACTCGATCCCGTTCATCTGCAAAATACAAAAAAAAGTCGAACATCAGACATGTATACAGTGGGAAAATTAGAAATTCTGAGGGAGAAATCAGTTTTGATAAGTATGAACATTCAAACAACAAGATCTGATATTCCTATCCCTTGTGCCATATGTTTGAGCATCTAAGTAGAAACCTAAAGTAGCTTGATGTAAATCCAGAATAACCGTGTACCAGCGAGGTATTCTTTGAGCAGACGGCTACAGAAAACCCTCCCAGTGAGATCAGATGGAGGTTTTAAATATTTTATATAACAGCAGTAAAAATATCAAATATCCAAGATGCCAGAGAGTTTTATTTCCCTTGGACAAACAGAAGTCATCCTTGTGTGGAATCACGCCGCTATCATAACTGTCTTGACTGTGCGTGCCTGCATGTGAGTCAGGCCGCATCAGAGCACATTCATTGTCGGCAGATGTGCCCCTATTGTCTAGGAAAGGTTGTGTTTGCAAGGGCATGTCTCTCCCTCAGACATTATCTAAAGAGATCAAATGTTGTGAAGTGTGAAGATACTGTGCAGCTGAGTTGTTCTGAAACACAAAGCATTAAACGTGTTATAACTATTACTGACTGATCTAAAGCACTTTTTTCCCAACAAGAAATGGCAAGATCTCAGAGGGGAACACACCCACTAAGACAACATACCTGCTCACACCCACCCAGCGTTACTACTAGAGCTGGAGTTTAGACTGTAGACACTGACAAAAACCACAAGGCGTGTCACTGCGACTCATTGTGGAACAGTTAGGGACAACGAGGCGTCATAGCAGATGGATTTGTCTGTTTTCTGTCTGGTTTTTTTCATTGTATGACGTAAGTATTAACTGTGATACTGAACATTGCACTTAGGCCTCATTTAGGAAATTCATAACTCCATAACACTTCATATAATTTCATTTTATTGAAGGCACCCGCATCCACTGACTCACAAGGCAAAATTTATTTCATTCACATTATCCCAGAATGACCTATGGACGCCAACACAAAGTCCTGTGCCTTATCAGTGTAACAAGGGAGTGACACGCTGCCGTATTAAATATCTATAATGACACACACCCTGCAATGAAAACCAAAGTGCAGAGGGCAGGGCAGTGATTTGTAAAAAAAAAAAAAAAAAAAAGGCACCCAGAGGCTACACTGGGTTTGTTTTCTCAGGTGGGCGTCAGCAACGACTTCTGTAAATGTGTTATGGAACTGTGTTTCCATGGAAACCTCACACAAACACCAACAGACCTTTGACCTCCTCGTTTATCAATTAAACCAAAGGGGACTGTGATTTACTATGTGACCTCTGTAGCTCTACTTCCTGTCTAGGGGGGCAAAGTGTCATGCTGAGGGGAAGTGTGATGATCGGTGACACAAAGACTAACAACACTGGGATGTTTCCCAGTGGCTGCTGGGGACATACGTAATTTCTCACAGGAGTTGCACCTTGACCTACAGGTCATTCCATTCCATTCACACCACGTTACTTAATACTGGTGCTGTTTCAACTGCTGCAAACGACAACTCTTTGTGGACCCATTGCTCTTTAGTTCACTGAAGGGTATACGAGTAGATGGGGGTTGAGTGAACTTTAAGTATCAAATGTCACTAAACACAAACAGGCTTTAGAGAGGTGTGGATTTAAAAGTCCCAAACGTTGTGTGAGTCAACAATTCTAGATAAAGATCGGCAAAGATGCAGTGTTTGTCTGGTATCAGTGTTCGTCTGAATTGTCCACTGGAGCACCCATGCCATACTACTACTGAAAACCAACCAATCATTGCACAGTGTGGCACAACATTAAAGCAAACATACAATCACAATGGCAGAATGAAAGCGCTTCACCGAAGGCAACACCTTGATTTCACTGCACAGCAAATATTTTCATATAATATGCTAATTATTTAAGCATTTCATATGAGGACCTGCATAAATGTCTTGGAAATTTGACAAAAGAGATGCCAGCACAAAAAAAAAGAAAAAAATCTGACTGGAAAAAGGGAAGCATGCAACATATCATCATATTTACCAGCTACTGCTTAAAGACAAATATAGCTGCAGTCAGTCCATCACCACAAAACACATGCATGCTGTATTGTGAATGGGCTTTGCTGACCAATACCAAGTGAGAAAGCTGCTGATGCATTAGGAAGGGGGAGTATCCTCCTTAAGTCACAATGTGGAGAAACAGTGGACAACAGTGCAATCAGGATAACTGCATTTCCATCTTTTTCTAACTGTAAGTGATGGATGATATTTTCCTCTAACTTACATGTGACAACAATCAAGGCCTCAATTAAACTCAATAGGCCCTCCTTCAGCTAAAATGACACTATCTGGTGGTAGAATCTGACAGAGTTACTGACATACATGAACATATATCATTATACCACACACTAGCCAATTTGCCCGCAAATTAAACCTCTTCAGGCTCTTACTGGTTTATAGAACCTGAAAATGGTCCAAACTTGAAATTAGTGACGTAAAACGCTCCTCTCACTGGAAAACCAGTTAACTCTTGCCCAGTGGCATCTGACACACAGGAACGCTTAGATGGGAGATTAAGGCTTGCGATTAAGTTTTTTTCTAGTAAATGCCACCATACTGGTACCTTTCCTGCCGTCCATAGCCTTCAGCATCCCCTGGTAATAACCTTCGTCTGAGGGCACCCTGTCTCTGCCCATGCTGTCAGAGGAGAAATTCCTGTACCTCTGCTGCTGAGAGTTCATTGTCACTGTGTCTCAGTGTTGCTTCTCACACAGAATAATAATCCTAATATATAAAAATAAAAAAAGGCAATCCTCCCTGGTGTTTTGCCTTGATATAAGCTTCTGCTTTTCTTGCTTCTGTCTATCCCTCGGGTCCTCGGTTGTCCCAAAGCAGTCGGAGCATGCAGTCCCGTGGCCACAATCCACTCAGCACTTCAGAAACCTATGATTTCTCTCTCCCTCCTTGCCTCGCAACCTCTCTCTCCCTCCTTGGGTTCGGCTCTGCCCTTCCTTCCTTATTTTTTTTTCTCCTTTCCTCTCTCTCTCTATTCCTTTCAGAGTAAATGGTGCCTGTGGGCTATGGAGTCTGGGCCTGTCCTTGTGTGTGTGATGTGTGAGTGTGTATTTAGTGGCGGTGTGTGTGTGGGGAGGACATGGTGGGTAGGGCTTTGGACACACCCCTTCCTTCTCCACTCTGTCATGTTGCTGTGCTGAGACGCCGAAGAAGAAGAAAAAGAGGAAGAGGAGGCAGGGAAAGACGAGGTGTGGTAACCTGCGTGCACTCTCACTTAATCGCTTCATTTGCGCAAGAGCGCACACACACACCTTGCATACACACGCACAAGCTGAGTCAGTAGTGGCACTTAAAGTCATAAAAGACTGTGCTGATATCGTGTTTCTGCGTTGTATTGCATTACATAGTGCTAAGACACATAATATACAAAATACAATACAAAATACATACTGAAAAGGCTTAAAAGTTTCAGGCTGCAAACTACTGAATCAAACACACACACACACACACACACACACACACACACACACACAGACCTATTGTTAATCATTACTTATTCACTGCATTCCTGAGACATTTCACAGCAGGAGTTACTCATTGTGATGGAAAAAGAAGGAAATGGGAGATGAGACAGCTAAGGGAAGGGCTGCTGTGGGTGCCAGACACTGACTGATGAATGGACACGCCCTGAACATCACTGATTTCCTAAGAAACACAGTATCTGACCACACAGTGTCCTGAGAGTGTTTGTGTGGGTGTTGTTAAGAGTGACAGCTCAGAGTACAACTGTGATCTCCACACAGTTCAAAACATCATCATTATTTAGGAAATACACCAACTTCCTTGCAAGCGTAATGGATGATACAAATCACTGGTCAGTGCTCATCGCTGTGGTGTTTCTGCACTGCACTTCCCAGAGATCAGCTGTCAATCAAACAGTGTGTCCAGTACTGTGACGTCTTGTTCCTTGGATTTTCTGTTGATGAAGTTTGAGTTTGTGTAGCTGGCGCTCTTTTCTTTGTCTGCTCAGCCATGGTGGCTATCACTGCTCATGCTAACTACCCAGTTCTTCTTCTGTTTATTTCAAACAAACTGGAAACGTACATGTAAAGCACATCACTTCACTGTGCGCCAGAGGATTAGGAGTGTTTAGAAAAGCAAATGTAAAGGTTTCATGAACTGGCTATAGTATGAATCGCTATTGTGTTATTATATCAAATGTCAATAGAGAGCAGCATTTATTTATATGAAAATATCATGGATTATTACTTTAACCTTTTCCAAATCACGGGATACAAAGTGGTTAATGTGCAGGTGCACAACAATGTGGGAAAAACATGTTTTTTACTTTCACAGACTATTCAATCAGCCAACAAAATCCTATTAAAACCAGGAATGTCTTAAATTGGTGGGGTTTTTTTTATACCTGCCACATTTTAATTGAAGTTGCCTTCCAGCACACAGTTGCAGCACCGCAAAAACTAGACCTGTACAACTCAATCCTAACTCCTGAATTAACTGACAGTTTATCAAGAGAGTCCGGGGCTTATTCACACAAAGTCCCTCCAGTGTGGTGCCCTATATGGTTAGTGTGTGCTGACAGATAAACCAAAGCACAGGGTGTGACCGCACCTCGGCTAAATCCTACCCCTTTAGCCCTGAGGAGGTATGTATCTCATTTCCCCACCCTGCCTGACATCACATTATCGAGCATCTAAAACCACTTCTTCTTCCAGACTGCGGCGCATTTAAAATGGCCTGTATGAACACGAAGCTACTTAATGTGTCAGTGTAAGTGTGTGTGTTTGTGTACGTGGGTGAGTGTGTGTGTGTCTCCGTGAGTTTAGTAATTTCAAGCCACGTTTGCAAATTTGGAGACACACCTTGGTAGTGCCATACAATGTCTAGGCAAGCAAAGGAATTAAGGAGTGGTAAGTGGGAATGCGATTAGGTCCTAAAAAGGAGAGGAATCACAGAATATACTGTAAAACACTGACACCCCTTGACCGTAAAATGTCTTTATACACACACAGTCTCACACTATACACACAGCACTTTGATTTAAATAGCTGTCAAATCAGGTCTTTATGAATGAGACTGGCAAACGGTCTGCAGAAAATTTAAAAAAAGTATTTTCATTTTGAGGAATTAGGGTGAAATTCGTTTTAATTTTGCATATTGGATCTTTATATAGATAAAACATTCACTTTGACATCACAATTATATTTGGTGCAATGTGGGTGCGGGCTGCACAGTTAAAGGCATGTTGAAATGTTGAATATGTTGAAGGCATGAATGATTTTTTGGAATGTTTGCATGATCACCTAACCTGATTTTGTGTCGGAGCAAAGTGCCATGCTTGAGGATCATCATGCATAGAGAATACAATAGGATAGAATGGAATAAAGGGTTTCCCAGGAAGGATAATTGACAGTGACGAAGAGGAGGTAGTAGGTGGTAGCTGATGTGGTTTAGAGCCATTTTTAGGAAGAACAACACACGTGACATTCTGGCAGTGGCACAAGTACCAACACCTACTTGAGCTGGCTTCTCTAAACACGATGGGATATACTAGCAGGGGACTAAACCCCACATGAGAACAGGCGAGGACACAGAAACTGTGGAACATCTTAGTCATGAGATCCTTTCTCCACAGAGAGACATATCATTAAGGTCTCAACATGCTTATTACACTGCTCCCTCATCTCGCTTCATCAAAACCAGATGGAACGCTTAGGCTTTTATAAAAGCAGAAAGAGCTCGGTTAAAATATGAAGCACAAGTATTTTCTCTCCAAATGACAAGTTTGAGGTTCAATCATTTTCTATAAAGGAGCTGACAGGGACTTTGTGTTCCCACACACTGCTCTTGCATTACCCAGCAAACATTTTGACGCCGAGTAGATGTTGATGTGACGGCCTGCACCAACGTTAAAAACCCGTGTAAATACAGCGCCAAAATGAAAGTTGAGACGACGTCTGTAGTCGTTCAGCTGCTACTTGCATCGTTTTGTGAAATCTGGGCCATCTTTCTGATCAGTTCAGTTCAAAACAGGTGAAGATATTGTAACTTTCTAGTGCGAGCTTTGTTAGTTTGCTCTCTTCTATTTCAGGGGTAAAGGTCAGTTTAAAGGTCCTAGTAATGACCTCGGTGAAATGACCGTTTAGAAAGCTTTAACAGCTTTAATCCAGTGTGCAGATAATCCCTTTTTGAATCACTTTTCATGACTTTTTATCCAGCACCTGGCCTAAATATAGGTTGGATGTGTACACCTCTACTACCCTTCGTGAGCAAATGAGACCATGATCGAGATGCTTGGTAGCCTCTGTGTTTCTCAAAATTAAGACCACATTTCCCATAAACCCTGTTGCTTCCTGCACACCCTGCCCCTCCCTGGCATCTTTTACTTCACTGAAGAGGGTAAACATGTTGGAAGTGATTTTTCCATCGGCCTTTCACTCCTTCCACATCTGTCATTGCCAGAAACTCTGGAAGCTTTAGCTCAGTTTGTGCTGGAAGAACAGCACCCTCTTTCCTCTTTTGTGCAGTAAAGCGATCCCATCAAACTGGAACCGTCGGCACATGATGTAAATGCAGTGTAGAGAGGCTGGTTGAAGCTACCAGTCTTCTTGGTGATGGTCTCTCAGCGGTTTGCAAAGGTAAAGGTGGAAGCAGACCCATCTCTTCTCGCGTTAAAAGGGAAGAGAATGGATCAGGCATTAACTAAATTCGATCAGCTTTGCCTATACTCCCAAGAATCTGTCTGTTTAAATTCTACAACGTCTTTAAACTGCTACATAAATACAGAGCCTGACCATGCAAAGTAACAAGTAAGAGGCCATTTTGTTCCCCAAACTGCCATTTATATTCACCTCTCACGTATATAGACAAACACATGGCAGCGCTTACAGCTGTTTAGGGCCAAAACAATCTGTATTTAAGCGCTCAGGGACCTCATTCCCAAAGGAAACAAACAGATTAGAGGACAAAAGAATGAAAAGAATGTGCCATTATGGTTTTGAGAGTGCTGATCTGCTGAGGACATAGAGGGGTTTAGAGAGGGAGTGGATGGAAAACACCTTTCATTGTAGAGGATGAAAACGCTGTAGAAGGGATTTGCTCTCCCAGGTTAGGTTACCTCTTTCTCTCTCTCTCTGTCTCTCTCATTTTCCCCCTCCCTCTCTCCCTCCCTCTCTCCCTCCCTCTGTCTTGTCATTTCAGGTGAGAGTGTAAGCGTCTGCTGCAATATCTGGCCGCCACACCCCACAGGGAAAGGAATGTTAATAAAACTAGGAACAGCCTCAACACACCCTGACCAAACCCTAACCTCAATTCATATCTGAGGAGGAGGAGGAGGAGGAGGAGGAGGAGGAGGAGGAGGAGGAGGAGTGAGGGGAGGAAGAGGAGGAGGAGTGAGGGGAGGAAGAGGAGGAAGGGGAGGTAAGCTGCCACCTGAATCACAGTGCACGCCGCACCGTATTTCCCTCTGCTGGGCTTAGCATACAAAGACAGTTGAGCAAAAATAAACCTTTTGAAGGTTAGGATTCGTAAAGATCAAAAGCAGTGCTATCCAGTCTGTGATGCTTTGTACATGAGGCATGTGCTGATCAGTTACATGTTCAGGGTATCTGCAGGTTTCAGAAAGCCAAATTTCACACTTTTTAAGACCTGTTTAATAAGACCTTTTTAATCATTTAAGACCAATTTAAAAGCCAAAACACAGACACAAAGCTGCCAAAACCAGCCTACTTCTGACTGAACAAAGCTAATGAGAGTAGTGAAACTATAAATGGGCAGTTTAAGAAAAAGGACCACAGGGAATTAATTGTTATGGGACATGAAGTCCAATTGTGTTAGTCCAATTGTGTTTAATAAAGCAAATACGGTGCATATTGTACTACTAAACCTGTTCTGTGTAAAGAAACTTGAAAAAATAAGACCTGTACAACTGTAAAGAAGACCCTTTAATAATGGCCTGATACACAGATATAAGACCAAATTATTAGCAATCCATGAAAGGTATAAAATGATATGCAATTATACTGTTTGAGTTTATATCACTGGAAGAGTACACAACACAATCATCCAGTTCATACGAAAGAGTCTCTGAGTGTTTGAGCTAATTTTAATCACAAGGATGTTTGTCACAGCCGTGCAATGCTGCTCTGTCATGATATTATCCACACGGATCTTCAGCCTGGCAGCAGATTTTAGATGCCATGGTCAGAATTAGATCTGAAGGTGAAGCTGCAAACCCAATTTAACTCAGACTCAACAAGCCTCTAGATTAGCCATGGCAGCTGAGTTTTAAAATAGCTTGGTCCTGAGCTTCAGAAGCCTCTGTGGAAAGTCCCACATCTGGGAATTAGCTATTGTGTCTGTCGCTTATCTTTCATTTGGTGAATTGAAGTGCAACAGAGAGTTTTGGAAACCAGCACCAGCACAGAGGACAGCGTGTAAAACGGCATGTGTCTCCCTCTACAGGCGGCGGGGGAGGATAGAGTACCAAAATATTCTACTCAAGTAAAAGAGCTATTACATGACTCAAATCTTACTTGAGTACAAGTAAAGTTACTAGTGTAAAAATCTACTTAAGTAAAAAGTAGCTCATGTATAATGATTATATGGACTCTAAAGATAGTGACTTACTCAAAAGAGCTGAATGTTATTACAGATCTTTCCCATGCAATGAAAAAGGACACGTGTTGGAATTAAGTTGTAAGTATTAAGTTCTAATAATGGTTTACCAAAAGTGCTTAAACAAAATAAAGCATGAATCAGCAACAATTTAGAGATGTTTTAGTAGTGGGGTTTGACCAGAGAACCCTCTGTTCTTCACTAACATACTCAAAACAGTGTTTTCAGAGCTAGAAATCTAAACTGGCCAAGGTTTGGATCTGATGTCACCAACTTAGCGGATTCAATTTAAAATGTAGTGAAGTATAATACTGAACTCAAGACAGTGATAATCCATGAAATATGTCTTTTTTAATTTCGTCTCAATCTTTGGTGCTCATTTGTAGTTGTCACAGTGCTTCAGCACTGCACTTCCCACAGATCAGCTGTCAATCAAATAGTGTGTCCAGTACTGTGACGTCTTGTTCCTTGGATGAAGATCTTTTTCCTTGATGAAGTTTGACTTTCTGTAGGTGGCTATCGCTGCTCAAATGTTAACTACCCAGTTATTCTTCTGTTTATTCCAAAAAAACCAGTAACGTAAAATGCATCACTTTGAGGGTGGCAGAGGATTTTTCCTGGAAAGACCTACCAGACACCAGGCGTTTGGAACAGCAAATGGAAAGGTTTTCATAAACTGGCTATAGTTTCAATAACTAATGTGTTCAGCAATCGGCAATAGAGAGAAGTAAAACAAACATTTACTTATATTAAAATGTTGTGGAAAATTATGTCCAAAAATATCTAAAAGACTATAGATACACAAAAAAGCTACTAAATTATAGTCACAAGAGTAAATGTAATGTATTACTTCAACCCTTCATAGAAGATAAACTGCATAATAAACTACACACAGACTACTGGAGCTTTTTCAAATAAGTACAATAAACTACTGGGAATACCTGTCTTTATTACTAGGTATATAGGCTTCCCATTCCCCTTGTGTTCTATTAATACCTCATTATTACATATGGTATTTCCATATGCTATCTTATGCATGACATTTTCCAAAAGCCTGTGTAAATGTGGAAAAAGGGGAACTTGAGAAGTGTTTCTGTGGCAACGTCCCTAAACACACAGTACCCTGTGCAGTAGCAGAGTTACTCCACTCTTACTCATGGCTGTATTTTTAGATGCAGAGATGTTGGAGTCCCCCGTGACTGACCGACTTGACGTGGAAAGGAAAACACCGTCCTCCACCCACCACACGCCTCTCCTCCACCAACAGAGGGCAAGGCAGTGAAATGATTCGACCACTAGATAGAGCCAAAGCACAACCACGCCCTACCGCTCCCCAAGGTGTTACTATAAGGCCTGTGGAAAAGACTCATCTCATTATATGAATTCTGACACCTAGTTTAGAAAGAATACATGGTCTGTTTTAGATAGAAAAACAGCCATAGTATTTCCATAATACATTTTGAAATGACGCTATACAAGTATGACAGCAAAAAAAAAAAAAATATAGGAATTTTATGGGGAAATTACAGTGATACCATAGGAGATAAAAAAAATAAATAAACCAAAAATATGGTTGTAAAACAAAAAAAATAATCATCACTGCTAAACCACGTTCATAATAATGTAATCCTGGTCTATGTGTAAAACATTGCTTACAAAAAAGAACTATACTGCCAGACAAAGGAAAACAGCAGTAACTACTTTTTGTGTGTTTTAAAAGTCAAAGCCATATCCAGGATTTACATTTAATATCAACAAAAATCATACTCATAAATTATACTTAATGATATAAGACCCTCTTGGGTACCAACAATACTTATGTTGGGGCAGGAGATAAAATTTTAAGCTATTTATCGCAGTGCCACTACTCATTCAGTTACTGCTCTTTGTCCATATAGGGCAGTATAGTCATCTACAATTTTAAAGGATACTTTACAAGCATCACAGACAAGCCAGAATTCTCTATAGAAAGATTATAGGAATATTACAGTGATACTATAGTAGACAACAAAAACCCACCAAGTATGTTATGGTTTCTATAAATTCACTACTGTCAGAAACACTTTGAATCCCTATAGGAATATTTACTAGAATATTATAGTGATAGTGAAAAAATCAAACAAGGTATACCACAATCAATTATGCTAAATTATACTGCTGAATAATGAGTGGATTGATGAATAATGACCCATTGCTATCTTAATCACTGTCCCTACAATGAACATTTTTTAGATGATAAAACCTAAATCTATCACTCTCACATGCCTTCACTATCATCTCCACTATCACTCTTTTACGATCTTCACTAGCTTTAAGTCACTTAAAAAAAGATAATGCTACCCTGAGTAGACCATTAACAACCAGCTCATATCTATTGTAGTTACTCATTTACAACTGGGGCACACTATTCAGGTTGGCTTTAAGCTGTATAGCCCCATATACATTTAACAATATCAGCTACAGCTTCTAGCCAATTCACTGGACAGCATCTCTTCTGTTTGACATTAGCCCTACTTTCTTCTTTATCATCTTCAGACACCAACTGTTATAGTTAATTATTGCTGCTCACAGTTTGAATTTAGGAAGGCAAGTCCCATCTTCATTGTATGTGAAACCCCCATAACCTTCTCCCATTATACCAGGGGCTTGCCAAAACCCTTGTGGTAATGTATGAATTGCGTGAGAATTTCTTCACTCTTCTTTTTGATTTGATTTTACTGTATGTATGGCATTTATGAGAAAACTGCTGGAGGAAATTCTCAACGCATCCATCTACAGTACAACTGATGTATGGCCTTGATGTATGAGTCAGTAATTGAACAGCTATGGATGGGTAACATATTTCATATTTATAGGATTCTAAAACAAAATAAAATATTACCGCTGAGACACTTTTACATAACGCAATCCTGCTCAATGCGCTGAAAAGAACTATACAACCATATACTATTCTATAATAAATAATTTATATTTTTTCTAAAATATGTATATATTTAATCTAGAATGGATAACACATTTATTGGATTAATAGAATAAATAAATTAGAGAAAAATAAATGGAATAATAGGAAAAAAAACCATAATAAATAGCATTTAAAAAATCTAGAAGGAAACAAAAAACTACAGGTTGCTACATGAATATTATAGCAATATTATAGTGAGACCATAGATAGATAGATAGATAGATAGATAGATAGGCCTACATAGGTGCAATAAGGTTACTATACACTATTGAATACCATAGACACACTATAGGAATATTATCGTGATTTTTCATACTGCATAACGGTTATATAAAACAACAATAAAACAACGAAGGAAGCACCGTGACAGCTAAAAATGAACTTTGATCTAAAATGTACAAACTGAGGCTCTCTCAGCGTTAGCCTATACTTTGCCAGTGACAGCCGTATGGTTTCTCCGCACCGCCAACTACTAACCAACCAGCTCCTCCCCAACGAGTCCGGTCAGGTCTCCCACTGACTCACCTGCACAACACATTTTACTGTACAGGTATCTGCTCCTCTCTCGTTGGGAGCCCAGCTCGTGCAGGTAATCCTCCCGTTCACGGCTCACACCGAGACGACGAGAGGCTCCGGACAAGAACCACGCCATGATTGTCCCGATGGCAACATACGCAAGCCTTCAAGATCCCCCGGTAGCAGCCTCAACTGTTACAGACATGCTATCGACACACTATACTGTGCCAGCTGGTGAGAAGGGATGAAAAAAAAACTAACGGGAAACACTTTCTAACAGGTGAAAGCGACATGGTTTGCCCTCCCCCGCTCGTTTCAGGAACAAAACGGTTACGCGCGGACAGGTGATCCAACTGTCACCGTTTTCACATCATAGTCTTTATGTTTTCACACGTTTTTTGTTTAACCTTTAATAATGGGACAGTTGACTGAGCATGCTCTTTCCCCAGTACAACCACAGTCTTCTACAGTTAGACATTCAGCAGCTACATTGGAGCAGTTGGCAGGTTCCTCCACAACAGTGGTTGTGGTGGAAGGGGTTACATATTAATTTTCCCCACTTCCATTTTCCCGGCCAGATTCATTATACCTGTTAACTAAATTAGAATTCATAAACTCTTACTCTTTTGGGACCAGTTTACAGCCCAAGTTTAAGTAAATCTAAGCCACTACTAACTGTCTTAGGGTCACCTATTCAACAAACAATCTGACAACAACAACTAGTGTGTTTTTTTAGCCTCTGCACACACAAGCAGTCAAAAAGGTGAGATGTTTGCGAGCCTTGTGGTGTTGTGGTTTATGCGGCTTGTTGTCACACTTCTTAACAGTTTTTATTGCAGCCCTGGAGCAACGCAGGTGGGTATTTTCATATCAGGTTATAATTATTAGCCCTAGATCTCCTCGGGGCTCCCTGGAAACCTGCTGCAATCTGAAAGCTGCATAAAAAAAAACTAAAAAAAAACTTAAAAGCTCACAAAATCAAGCATCACCTCCAAAACAACTGATCCTGTCTAGTCACATACGCTACACTACAGTACTTGGAGGGGGAGTGACATCCTAGAATATGTAATTAGCATAAACAATAAACAAGAAACAGTAAACCCAGGCAGTGTTAATATCAGTTATGATTTGCTGTCTGACCACTGGAGCGGTCTGGTTTGGCCGACACACCCACCTACCGCAGCCAGTCAGCTTTAGGAGGTGAGAATTTATGACAGGCCACAGCTGAACTGATCCTAGGTCACATTTAAAAGGGACAGTGACCTAAATATGCTGTCTTCTCCTCTTACAGGAGACTGACCTCTGCCCCAGGAACGTATAGACAGGTTTCTGATCTCGTCACATCTGATAGGAGCCACAATCTGACCACTCACATAGCAGCAATTTTTGTTTTTTTGTTTTTTTTACGACAAAACATTACTCTTTTTGATCAGTTTCCAACCTCTAAGTAAACCTAAAACTCAAACAAATAAGAAATACAAAATCAAGCCTCGGCAATTGTTCTTACAGTATCATCATGCCATTATTAAGCAACAAGTTGTGAATAGAATACAGGATATCGTCAGGTTTCAGAAAGTCAAATACACTTTTCAAGACCTTGTTAATGCTACCTGGAATTAAATTTGAGTGCATTTCACTATTGGCACCAGTTTGTCAACCAGTCTACCTAGACTGGTTGACAAACTGGTGCCAATAGTGAAATGTGGAACTATTTCACATACAGAGCCAGCAAAGACAAACACCCAACCAACATCCAAAACTGTGCAGAAGTTGCTACAAAGCTCCAAGTGTGGTAACACATTGCTTGATGGTCTTTCTTGTTTTCTGAGGTATCGCAGTAGTATCACATTTTTAGATATTGAACTTAGGATTTGTACTGAAGTCAAAAGTCTAGTATTGTGACACCAGTAACTGAGTGGAACTGACAGACCTCTGTCTCATGAAAACAGTTTTCCTACAATTTTCATATCTGTAACAGAGCTTGACTTTTGTTTCTTTGAGGAAGAAAAATCTGATCTTTTCTATATCCACTTTCTGTATACAATAGCTTCATACAAAGGCTTTAGTCATAAAGCATTGCAGGGGGGTACTTTAACATCTCTAAGTAAACTGTTGATGTCATTGTATACTATGGAGCAAGGGGTACTGAGAAATCCCCTGATGGGGGTCAAGAGGGGTATAAATAAACTCCCTGCACAGGACCGGATGTGTTTCCATGGTCCCAGTGCTACTCATAAATAAATACAGCTCCTAATGACTGGCTTGTACGAGGCCCATGTGGTTCTCTCTCTCACCAGGGTTTGCTCACAATTCCCAGCGGACAAAGAAGAGGATCCAAAGCCCCATTGGTCATCTATGAGCCCCTGAGGCATAAACTCACTGTTTATGTTGAAAGTCTGGCGCTTTCTGTTATGACTAATGTACCAACTGGACCAACAGTTGCAGTCTTAGTGGTGCGGGTGATCTGGATTGTGTCATATGCCCTCATATCTCTGGGGAAAAACACACTCACACACACACTGGTGTACAGAATTTGATTGCTGCCCTCCCTCGCTGGATGCCGTCCGCAGCCTCCAGAGTAGGAGTTGTGGTTGTTTCCAGGAAGCAGACTGGCTTTTCCACAGACCAGGCCCAAGCCAGAGCCAAGCTCAACCACTTATCTACACCGGCCCACACAGCACTGTGAGCCTCTGCCTTCCTCTGTGAGACAACTGAGAGTGATTGTTGGGAGTTGGCAGCGTGTGTGGTCAAATGGTAGCAATGGCCCATAGCATGTCAAACTGGAAGTTGCGCTTTGCTGGCAATGTATAAATGACTTGACACATTCCCTACTCTCAGCTCCCCCTGTAAGAGAGATGGGGTGTGATCTTACTTTAGCTGACAGCCACCTGTTCAACTTGTTGTGCCTGACAATACTGGCTAGGAAGATTCTTTACTGACCAATTATGCAAAGCAATCAAACGTCCCATTAACAGCCTGGGGAAATCCCAGCCTTTCATAGTCCCCTTCCCCCAACATGCATCTACAAGTCACATATAGTCATGTAGCAACTGAACTGACAAGCATAAGAGTTGACTTGAAAATCTGCTATATCCAGCTGGACCCCTGGGGGTGACATGCCAGGTTTGGCTGCCTGAGAAAGGGAAAACAAACACAGATGAAAAGGTCAAAGTTCAGCGACAGACTGCCGAGTGAAGCGCCTTGTGTGCGACAGAGGAAGTGTTTACGGTTTAACTCGGCCACGCCCCTTTCCTCATGGCCTTTCAACTGACCCCGGGGTTAAAGGAGAGTGTTGGTGTCCATGTTCCCACCTCCGCTCTCACAGCACAGTAAAGCAATTGCAGTCCGAAGTAGATGAAATCCCTACGGTGCGATCACTGCTCTCGTTGCTGTAACAAGTGACAGCTCTAGCTGAGGAGCTAGTGAGTGGATGGAGAAAGAGGCTGTCATCATCATGCAGAACGGATGGATGCCAGTGAAAGGGGACAGCTGAGACCAGATAGCCTGGTTTGAAGAGCATAAATCACTGGGGATAGCAGCAACATTTAACACCTGAGTGACTCTGACAATTTAACATTACCAGACAGAACATCATAGATTCTGTTAAAATATCAAGGTTGGGTGGAAACACCTTACTGAGTACCAAGGGTTGAATTTCAGGAATAATGGCAGAAAAGTTGAATTTGTCTGGGTGGTATTCTGACTATTTTGATTTTATTGAGCAAAAGGATGACAATAGCATTGGACATCAACGCTGTTTGGTTTCCTGATAATTCACAGGAGAGGTATTTGAGTTATCCCCATTTCTGAAGCTAAGGGATACAATTGCCAATATTGGGGGTGCAACGGAAAAATAATGGAAGATAGTGTAACAAATTTCTGCTGTCAGTGAGTGAGTATATTTTTCGAGTAACGAGCCAGTTTGCAACTGTTTGCAAACGAAGCTAAATTATAAGCCAATGAGATCAAAGAGCTTATTGTTTTATCTGCGCCATTAGAGGAGCACAGTCTGTTTCATGTGGGTGCTTTGTGTATCACAGATTTCCAGGCCAAAACCTAGATGAAGACATCAAAGCGTTGCTGTTGAACGGACAAGATCACCTGTGGATTCATCTCTTTTGTAAGGCTGTCTGTCAGTTAAAGGTGCGGCTGGTATGGGGACTGGAACTGCCTCCAAGCTGACAGGTGCACTAAACCAACTAGAGAACCTAGACACCCTCCGACAAGAGCACACCACACACGCACACACACACACACACGCACACAGAGACTTTTGAGAAACAACCAAACGTGACGAGGCAGGTTTGGGAGGGAACTTACATAGGCATTGTCAAACAGCGCTCAACAGCCCGTCTGCAGTACAACAAAAGAGATTGGCCAGAGGGTTAGGTGGGTGAGGGTGGAACCTGGACCGGACAGGCTCTGTCAGACTGTCACTCTCAGGTCACACGAACGGCTGCAACACGAGCCAAAGCGACGGCCTCCCACGCTGTCTGGGTGTAATGAGGGCTAATCCCTTTGCAGCTGCAGTAAGGGCAGCCACTTCAATCAGCAGCATGGCAGCGCGGCATTGGCACGGAAAGACCCGGTGGCACCTTCAACCGCTCACGTCTCAATGGAGCATGGCTGACGGATTTCAAGGTTACAGGGGGCAGTTATGAACGTGACTAATGCACAGGGTAAACATGCCACACATGAAGCTGTGTGTGCATGTAGAGTGAATAATAGGAACCTGTTTAGCACATCAATGAAAAAAAAATATGATATGTAGTAGGTAATAAGTAATAATGAGACTAATAAACAATCAAATAAGCAAACAAACAAATAAATAAATACATTACTTGTTATAAATGTAATTGATTTAATTTAAATCTTTTTTTTTACATAAATACAGAAGAGAAAATACACTGATTTAATTAAGCAAAGGTAACCTTCACCACCTATAAGCATCACTACCAAACCAGGCCCATGTAGAGTATTAGAGCCAAAATCAAGACCAGCACTTACAGGGTTAAACTCCAACATAGTAAGACAGAAAGACAGAGAGAGACAGACAGACAGACAGAGAAAGAGAGAGAGAGGGAGAGAGAGAGAAAGAGAGAGAGAGGGAGAGAGAGAGAAAGAGAGAGAGAGAGAGAGAGAGAGAGAGAGAGAGAGAGATAAGCAAACAGTTCTGCAGCACCCAGCTACTCTGCTCTGTGACTTTGACTCCCTCATTGCCTCTCCTTGCAGATTTAACCTTTTATTAAAACCACTTTTCTTTTCGTCTTTTGCATCCTGCAGCTCTCTTACCTTGCCTCTTGCGTTTTCTCAAGTGCCAGAATGTGATCAGGGTGACTATGTGCCCCAAAACCACCAGGGCGGGGAGCGTGGGTCCTGGGGGACTGGCCGGCATTAGTTAGAACCTAGAGATAAGCTAGGGGAAAAGCTTTGGCAGCGGTGACAGGTGGACCAGCATTGGGGGCTGAAAGGGGTGCGGGACGGCATGGGCGTGGCAGGGGCAACGGAGGGGGGCGGAGGGGTGGACTGGGACTTCTTTAAAAAAGGACGTCCCGTTCAGGTCTTCAGAATCCCCACTGTTTCCCCCACCCTGAAGCTATTTACTGGAATCTTTTTCTAGTCTGGTTCTCCTGATTCTTCACCCCGCCGATTCAGCTCAGCTGTTTCTAGTCCTTAATGCCTGTATTCGACTGAATTGACTAATGTATTTTCTATCTGCTTTGCATGATAAAAAGTTAGTGTTTACAGTACACAGTAATCACTATTGAAAGGGTTTGTCAAACTACACAATATCTAGACACATTTTTAGAACAGCAAGTAATCATTTGAATATTTTTCGAAAGCCCAATTTAGTTTTTCCACTACACATCTCTCAGCCTCAACAGTTTAACCTCGATTAAGCAGGACAAAAGAGCATTGTATAGTATAGTATTTTTACCATTTATTGGATGTACTTGTCTGATGCATTCCATCTTGTTGCAACTGCTACTTAATGTTATCACTCAGCATAGGCCTGTTATCTGAATTCCTGGCCTACTATGAGTAATTTCTTAGGAATAAAGCCAAGCCCAAGAGCAATGATAGGCATTAGTAGCCCAAAACAAGTCCTAGCAGCTTTTTTTCATCCTATGTTGAAAGGTCTCTAAGATTACAACATCTGAACGTATTGCTACTGAATGTCTTGGAGCAGCAAATGATAACTTCTGATACATACTGTATGCATTACAGTACGATACATATAATACACACAACTAGATAGCCGACATGTCACTCAGAAAGGCCATAAAAACTGCAACTACAGAAAGTCCTGTCCTCATTTTCTACATAACAATAACAAGCATGGTTTCACAGATGCATTGGGCTTGTGCTAGACAATAACAGGTGGTCGTCGTTTTACAGCGATCTGAAATAGCCCAGACAGACGCAGGGGGCTATCACACACACACACACATACACACAAACTGAGAGGCTGTTTTGGAGTAAAACAGTCTTTCCTCAAGTCACCCCTGCTTGTTGATGCACATGTCTATCAGATGTCAGACTGACAGGAAAGACACTTCTTAAAGGTAGCGGGGGAGTGAGTGGGCACTCCCACCCCGTTCCCGACCTTACAGCATTAAATAAAGGAATACATAAAAGGCAGCCAACATGATTCGTAACTCAAGTCAGTCACAATGTGAACAAGGTTTAAATATGGAATGGAGTCTGTGCTCTAGTAGCTCAAGGTTGCGGTTCGGTGAATGTAAGTGTGTGTACATGCGTGTGTGTGTGTGGGTGTCCTGTTAGTGTGTGTATGCGCAACGCTCGGGAACACAGCAAGATTTCACACAGTGCATTTGCCAAAAACACACAGACAGCCGGAAGCCAGAGAAGCAGACAAACACAGACAGACACAGACACGCTACAGCAACTCCACTCTGTCGACCTACCAGGTATGATCTTCATCTAAGAGACGGGACGAAGAGGAAGGCGAGGATAAAGAGAAAGAGAGCTGGAAAGAGGGGGAATGACGGGGAAACAAGAGGGTCCTGTTTGTTTGCTCTCAGCTGCCTTGTTTCTCCCCCGTCTTTAATTTTGACAGCCTGTGCCTGCTGCTCGGATTCGTCAGCCTGCTGTCCGGTGGCCGGGGGAGGAGGGGGGACACGCCAAGCCCGGGGAAGGGGGCAGGGGCAAGGGGCTGCGAGGGCTGAGAGGGGTGGGTGACCAGGGGGGAGAGGGCTGGAGCTGACTGAGGGTTATAAATATCCACCAGAGCCAGATGATCACTGTGTCACAGTTAGAAACTGATGGAAGCACTCTGGCGGGCCACTTGGCTACACTCGCCCCCTAGAGATGCCCCTGCAAACACAGGCAGACTCTCTCTCTCTCTCTCTCTCTCTCTCTCTCTCTCTCTCTCTCTCTCTCTCTCTCTCTCTCTCTCTCTCTCTCTCTCTCTCTCTCTCTCTCTCTCTCTCTCTCTCTCTCTCTCTCTCTCTCTCTCTCTCTCTCTCTCTCTCTCATCATGGTGATGGTGGGTTTATTCTGTGAGATTAAGTCACAGGTCTCAGCCTGGCCTGGAAACAGATCTCATCCATCTGAGAACCCTCTGTAGACGTAAACCATGATTAACATAATAGCCAGAGCCAACATTTGGACCTAATACTGTCAGCACATACTGGACTCATCACCCAACTCTATTACTGCAGAATGAGCATTGACATACAGTACATAGCTTACTCATTTATGAGACAGAACGCATCCCTTCGATCCCTCTCCTTAGCTCTTATTCTACTTCTCTTGCAGGAATGTTTTAAGGTCACTTAGGCGCTGACCTTTGCATTCTTTACTTTTAGTTGCTTTCAATTTGTGGTGATCTAGGAATTGAAGCTTAATCTATTGTTGCACTGATTGTATATCGCTTTGGAGAAGAGTGTCAGCTAAACGCCTGACATGTAATCTGTAAATGAGATGGGGAAAATTGGATATGGTAAAAAAATAGCAACGGAGCAAGGAAAACAGAACTCAGAACATCTACAAAATCCAATTTATTGTACCTTGGCGGTCTTGGCGGCACACAGAACAAAATGCCAAATTTAACTGCCTAGATGCCAGTGGCCGCACTTAACACAGGTTTTAGTGAGCGATAGATTGCTGGAGAGTTTAGCATGGCCGAAGCTCCAGGACTCCCTTAATGCTGATCCTCTATTGCTTTTGGGAGCCAAGCAATGCACAACATTCTCTAAATATAGTACATTTTAAAGTATGCATTTGCCATTGTGAATTGCAGTGTTGACAACAGGTTCCATTTGGCAGTAATGTTAAAAGTGATTCCACTCAGTGTCTGGAGAGTAGCAGTTGGGATTTTCTTCTCATATGAAATGTGGGACACTATAGATGGAAGCCCTGTGTGAAATGAAGGTGGCTATACTGTGACACCATGCGGGGGCTTTTGAGAGGTTCACAGAGACATCCTCCATTGACATGCCTGAGCCCCCATGCACACATCTTTCATGTTGGGACGCAGAGCCAAATGGTATTCCAAACCTGTGGCCCGAGCAAAATGCCTCTGGGCTCAGTTATGCACCAGAAACCTAATATATGCCTCTATCATGGGACTCAGATTCTGTAAATCCTGTTCTATTCCAGTTAATAATCGATCTTGACCAAACAGGCGGTGAGGTGTGTCTTGAGAAAATATACAGCAAGGGTGGGTCATCAAAGGCCAAACACTTGGGTGAACTTTGAAATGAGGCTAAACACACCCTACAGAATCTTTAACATCTGTGGAGGCTAAGCCGGCGGGAGGAGTTGTGTGTGTATGGGTGTGTGTGTTTGTGTACTGTGTGTGTGTGTGATTCCAGTTAGGCTTACAAAGCTAAATACTCCTCTTCCAGCCCTCCCCTAAAACTGAAGTAGTGTATAAGTCAACCCCTATAATCACAAAGCCTCTATGGCGTGTTGACAAAGGACTAACAGTCAACATGTACCATGGGAAATGACTAACATCATAACCATCTTGGCCAAATCCTCAATATATTCCACATGTTATCAATCTGTCTGTTCCAGGCGTTTAGCCTGCAGAGAATTAACTGTTATATAGCAACAGTAGATCTCCCATTCTCTGGTACTGCCCAGGCTGCACTCATTAAGCTGCATTAGACTGCCATTAAATTTGATTCCAGCAACTTTTTTTCCTTTGTTCAGGCCAACATGGCAGTTCAAACTGGCAACCAACACTGCTATGTTAGAAGATCACACACAACTGGCTCACAGGAGAGGATTATGTTTTGGCTGCTTATTACAGTGATTGTTGTACACAGTACAGTATTTGCTTCATCCTACCCAGCAAGCATTTGATGGATGGGAACATGCAGGAGGAGGCCAAGTTCAACATCAACCCAAACAAGCACAACATTTTCACAATCTAATATTATGGCACAGTGAAACAGCTTTGGAAACAGTTTTGAACTCATATCAGAAAGATATTTAGCTCATGGTTTCATAAAGCGATGCAGGTAGCAGCTATGAACGGCCACGGATGTCATCTCAGGTTTCATTTTGGTGCTATATTTACACAAGTTTTCAATGTTGGTGCAGGCCGTCATATCTATCTACATCTATTCAACGTCAAAATATTTGCCGAATATGCTTGTGTCGCAATTTCAATGTGGACTGATATGTTCTCCCTCTCATGATGAGTCAATAAAATATTAGAAGTGATTTCACAGGTAGAGTCAGCAGTAAAAGATAGGGCCTGGCAGCTAAGGTCATTAACTTTGTTTTGAGCAAAACAGAAGCAGTGGCCAGTTTACCAGCCACACGCAGCAGCAGCAGCAGCAGATCCAACTGTAGCTGCCAAGCCACAACACAGGCTATTGATAGATAGCATGAGTCTGAACACTCTTCAGTCCCCTGCTCTTTTTTTCACAGAAAGGTCAGGCTCATAATTTAGTCCCTCAGATTTGAGACTGGTCCTGGGTGAGTCACGCACGACACTAAAATCATGTGCCATTATAATGAAAGGGACTGAGCTGGAGCATACTGTAGCTGTTCATTTGATGAATTACACAAATATGCACTGGACATGTTTCAGAGATGGAAACACAGAGTAACTCAATGGGATGTCTGGGATATGACTTGGTCTAATTGCCCCTGGTGCCATGTGTGGGTAGATGGCATGTCCATTTCTAACAAAAAACGAAATACTTGCTGTACAGCTTTTTTTAAGCGTGTACAAAACCCTCCATTCAACAGTAATCACAAATGTTGCACACAAGGGTTAAGTCTTTGATTTTGTGTTAAGTTGCAATCTAAAGCAGCTTTGGAAACAACATTTCTGAGGCACAAGTCAGGGTTGTCAATTTGCCAAAAATACCTTCCCTCTTCCTGATTTCCACATAACTATTACTGGTTGATGCCTCAGAGACACAGAGATTGCAGTGAGACAAAAGTAGACATACCATACTGAAGCTCTATCCCAGGGTGTGACTGATTCTGGTGACAGCTATTTAATTAGCCAGCATACCAAGAATACCCCGCTGTCTGAACTAAAAGAGTTATCTCTATTAACCACTGCCATATCCAACATTAGTGATCTGATTTGTGTTAAAATCAGCTGGAAATCTGGATGTTAAAATGACTGGCAAAAGTGCACAATCCAGCTACTGCAAAGTGGGATCACCAAAACAAAAAGCGGGGATAGGATTTGTTCACCATATGAAGTGAAACACATATCAGCTGGAGTTTTATCCAAACACCTCTGGCTAAGTATTTGAAGCAGTTGGTCTGTGTTACAGATGGCTGTGGGATGACAATGGCTGTTGATGGACAGTAGATGTCAGCAGTGGGTTAGCAAACACTGTGGTCATCTGTTAGTATGGCACTGCTGTGTCCATGTGGGGTCAGATCCTTATCACAACTTCACTCATCAGATATCAACTTCACCATAAAAAAACCCATTAAATCTTAACAGATGCTCACATTTACAAATATCAATGCTGAACAGTTTTTATAGATTTTGAATAAGTAGGAATACTTTTAAATCAAGTATACACAACAACATTTTGCCAATGATGAGTTGCAAATGTTGTTTATGTGTGATTCGTAAATTTACTTTGTATCTAACTTCAAAATGGAATTATTTTCCCAATGACTAACACAGATTATAAGAAATAGGATGCTAATTGGATCCAGATCTGCTGAAGCGTCACGTGTGGAACCAAACAAACACACCCATAGAGCTATGAGCAAGCTATTCCAACTTCCTGAATCTTTCTCCGTCTGTCGCTCACACCCACAACAGACAACGCCCATGTGAAGTCTCTCTACAGAAATACAAATGACAGTCCAAATAATGACACATGTAACACATTTCACATGTGAAAGTTGTGTAATATCAGACATTCTCCAAAAACTCCAGTAACATGAGAGTGATTCAGGATCATGATTTGATATTAGCAGTGTATCATGACAGAAGAGGAACAATTTTCAACTTTCACTTCAGCACAGCCGACCAACACATGAGAATGTGTTGGCAACATTTTCTGGGCTTTCTGGAACTTTTTTTTTCCCAAATCCAGGGGAGAGAAGGGAAGCACGCAGCCATGTTAACATAATATATTTTCTACATAACTCCCATATCCTAAGCATAACATTACATAATCATGTGAGGGGCATGCAGCCCTTATGCTTATCACACAAGATGGGGCGAGGGGAGGACCAGGAACACAACCACAGAACATAAGACAGTGCCAAGAACAGTTTTACTGGAGCAAAGAGGAGAAAGGCTCCCAAAAGCACCACACCCCCTTCTCTCATTCATTCTGGCTTTAACTCTATCACGCAGGCCTATCTCTGCAGGGACCAGGCGAGGCTGAAGCTCTGCATACCGCCCCACCTTGTTGGAATGACTGCAGGTCTGTATCATCTCAACTTTCGAAAACACAGAGATGGCCCCAGAGATTACTGTTGTGACTGAGACCGTGTGCATAGTTCAGTTTATTACGCCACAGAACTGGAATTTCCTCCCAAAAGTGGGGTTGTAGTGCCACTAATGCATGTTAAAATGCTGAGGGGGAATACTTACAGATAAGTGTCAACATGTTTTACTTAGTACCTATGCTGCAGCATGTTCCTATTTTGTGAATAACTCTCAATTTTCACCTGTGGTTATCTGTGGAAGAGGGATCTATATCCTAATGCCTGCATGGTGTGAAAATTGTGTCTCAAATCTACAATAGGGTGTGTTATTACAGTGTTGCCAACACTGCATCTATTTTAACACATAGATAATTAAATCACAGCCACATCTCAATAGGGTTCTTAGTTGTTTATCATCTCACTGAAACTATTTCCAAAGAGAGACTGTCGCTAGCCCACATCAAACAATAGATGCACTCTACCATAAGGCCAGGCTCTGTAATATGTAACTTCAAGCTACTATAACCTGTAATCAAATCGTCCCAAATAATAGTTTGAAAAAGAAGTCACAGAGAGACAATTACAGTATGAGAATGTCCTTCAGAGTATAAAACACTATAAGCATGTGATACTGTGGAAGAGTAACTATAGAGCCATCATCAAATCTCCTATATCAGACCTCCCACACTTCAAAGAAGGGTGGAAACCCAGGTAACAGCAATTACATCACATGCACAGAGAACAGGACAGAGCAGGAAGTAGGTTAATTGGCACGCTCTCAAACAAACCTTCTACGAAGTTAGGCCATGTCTTCTCCTCTGGTTCCCCTAGTGAATGGTCCCAGTCCTCCTCAGGTGAGGCTCCCTGCACGGTGGCAGGCGGAGCCCCCGACAAGAGCGCCCGCTCGATGGCCAGCTCCTCCAGGACATCCAGGTCCAGCTCCTCTCCTTCCTCCTCAGGTTGTACAGTTGCAGGAGGTGACTGTCCCCCATCTGTCTGAGGACTGGCAACCTGCTTCACCTCAATTATCTCTTCCACCACTACAATCTTCCTCCTCATGGCTGCCTCGTCTGATTCAGGGCTTACAGATTGACAGGTGTCCCCCTGGTGAGGCTGGGCAGGCTGGGCAGATGCAGGTGTGGCAGTGACAGTGGGTGTGTCCTCCTCTAAGTCCTTCTTCTCTCCCTCTTGCGCTGAGGCCTTGGGAACAGAGAGCCTCTTCTCTGTGCTGCGCTCTGCTGCCTGAGTGGCCGACTGTTGTGCAATTCTGGGAGGCTCCCCTTGCTCGACGAGGGGGCTGGCCTGTGCCTCGGCTCCAGCTGCCTCTGCTGTTACTGCTGGTGCTGCTGACGCTAATTCTCCGGCTGCGGGTGCTTCCCTCGCAGAGGAGGATGTTTTTGGTTTCAGGACCTCCCGCTTGATTTTTTCTGCAAAGAGCAGTGTTGGCTCCACCTCCCCTTTGTCTGCTGGGGCCTCAGTGAGCACAGCTGCTGCCTGTCTGATTTCCTCACTGCACATTCTTTCAGCAGTCATCTTTGGAGAGTCATTCGTTTTTGCGAGTTCAGAGGCCATGACAGGGCTGTCTTTAACGGTGGCCTTAGGCAGTGATGTAACCTCAGTGGATGATAACGGCTCTGCTTCAGGTGAAAACACAGGCTTTGTGTTTATGGTCTCTGAGACTGGGGTCTGTGCCTGCTTTTTCCCTTTCCCTTTCTTCTTAGCCTTTGAAGATTCCTCCACAGCTTTGCTTATGTTTACTGGGGCTTTTGCCTTGGTCTCAATTGTAGGTTTCTGAGATTCTGATAGTAGTGCACAGCTTTTCTCTGCAGGTTTGAAGCTTTCTTGTATAAGCTCCACATTGGTTGTTTTCTGCACCATCACTGTTTCCACTTTAGTGACAGTAATTACCTCCGTCTCAGATTTCACTGCCTCCGCGTGGGTCATTGAGGTCAACTTAGTGTTCAACCCATCCGTGGAGCATAATGGTCCCTGTGTGATTTTGCTGACACTGGTTTCCTCAACCCTCTCTTTTACTTGTGCATTATCTGGAAGCTCCACTGGGGGCACCGCAGGGAGCTGATCTAATGGTAGTGATGCTGGTTTAGAAATGATCTGGTCCTCAACTTGTTTAGGGACTTCCAGTTTTAGCTCCCTATCAACAGCTTTTTTAGGCTCAGCCTTCTTTTTTTGGACAGGTGTTGGTCCCTCAGGCTTTATGGTGGTAGATAAGGTTGATGGTTCTGAGGTAATTACTGGTGTGGCTTGGGGGGTATCCTCTGCCACCTCCTCAGGGGACTTGTCTTTAGAGGGCTTTTCCAGAGTCAGCTTTGTGTCAGGTGGTTCCTCAGCATTGATAGTCTTAACTATCTCACCTGGAGATTTCTTTTTCTTCTTTTTTGATTTAGAGCTTCCTTCAACCACTGGTTTGGTTTCAATAACCACTTCTGTGGAGACAAAACTATCATTGAGCTGAGGAGCAGAAGAGTCCATTTGTGCTAACTTGGGGCCCTGTACTGAGGGTTTAGGAGACTCCCCAGACACTAATATTTCTCCTGCTTTCTTGAAATGTGGAATAATCTTTTCATCTGTTATCTTCTGTTCTGTGATCATCTTTATCTCTGTAGTTTCCTCCTTGTCCGCTTTTGCATCTTCAGCACTGGCCATTGGTGCTGAGACAGTCATTGTAGTGATGGCAGTTTCAACTTCAAGTATGGGGGACGCCTCAGTGATGGTCACTGTAGTAGCTTTCAGGGGCACTTCATCAGTTTTAAGCTTTGCTAAGGGATTAATTCCTCCAATTTTAGTATCAATGGGCTCCTGAGTCACTTTAACTTCAAAGGTCTTCTTGACTGCATCAGTAGACAATACTGGCTTGCTGGTGGTACTGGCAGGTGGGAGTTTGGTGGTCTCCTGAGTGACAGTCACTTTGGCAGTTTTCTTAGCCTTTTCATGATCTATTTTCGATTCAATTGGGACCTTCGCTTCTGCAGCTTTAATTGATTCCTCAATCACCTTTACTTCCTTGACCTTGTCATCCTTGACCTCTTCAGTAAGAGTTCTTGTGATAACAGGCTTGTTGGTGGCAATGTCAGTAAGGAGTTTGGGAGTTTCCTGAGCAGCAGCTTTTGCAGTAACTTTCTGAGGCTTCTCAATTGCAATTCCAACAGGGGGGGTTCTGGGGGGCTCTATGGCAGCAGGCTTTGTTGTAAATTTCTGGGGCTTCTCTTCAACAATTGCAGTTTCAGCTGGAGCCGTGACTTCTGCAGCTTTAATTGGTTCCTCAATTACCTTTTTCACCTTAGTCTTCTCTTCTTTGACCACTGTAGTGGGGGGTGTTGAAATAACCAATTTGCTGGTGACCATTTCACCAGGCTTCATCGAAGCCTCTTCTTCATCTTTCTTGGGCTTTTCTTTATTTGTTTTGATAGAAGAGGATTCAGCTGAAATCTTTGATGTTGCAGCACCTGTAGCCACAGCCACAGCAGTCGCTGTTAGTGCTGCTTTGGAAGGCAGTGATTTCAAAGTGCTCTGTGAAACTTCCTGGTTCAAAGCTGCTTTCTGAACCTGGACCATCTGAGCCTTCTCCCTCTGGACTTCAGAATCTCCTTTCTCCTGTGATGTTATCACTGGCTTGTTGCTGCTGACATCAGGATGCTGATGAGTGACAGGTGCCATAAAGACTCTTTTCGCCTGGGTCTCCTCCATTATCATTGCTTCACTGCTGAAGCCCCTCCCCTTCCTGAGTGGCTGAGGTTGGTCCTCCAATTCCCATGATGCTTTTGGTTTGACTGGCTCAGCAGCCAATGGACGACCCCTGAACCTGGGGGTCCTATCAGAGTAGCACTCCTCTTTTCCAGCGCCCATCCTCTTATGGCGGTAGCCTTGACGCTCGGCCAGTGCCTCTTGGCTCTCTGCCCCAGCTCTGCCTCCTGGCTTGGGAACATAAGATGTAGGGCCTTCAACAGATTGGACCCGTGCGGCCCGGTGGGCAATGGCCAGGGTGGCAGCTGGTCTCCTAACCCTCTGCAAGGAGGCAGGGACGATCTCAGGGGGCAGGCGGAGGTAGTCACGCAGGTAAACAATGCCGTCATTGGTGAGGTACCAGTAGAAATGTCTCCAGGCGAATGTCTCCTTCACATAGCCTCTGGACTTGAGGGAGCCCATGGCTCGGATGACTTGCAGGTTGCCAACACCAGGTATCTCAGGGTGCTTGGTCTGAGGCCTCTTGTCCTTCTTGGCCACCATTACCCCATCTCGAAATAGGAGCTCATAGATGGCCCTCAGGTCCCTGAGGGGCATCACCATTCCAGCAACCATTGTGCCTTATGTCAGTGTATTTCTCTCAAAGGATGAGTAACAGTTAAACTAAAATGCACAACACTCAAGGAAGACAAGTTAAATGACCTCACTCCTTGATCTGTGAAAGGATCCAGTGGCAAAACCGGCTGCCACGTGCTTCTCAATTCAATTAGAAAAAAAATGTATGAATAAATCCTTTGATTCTTTCTTCTTTCTTTCTCCTCCTCAGGTTCTTGTTGTTCCTTTGATTATTGTGAAGAAAAAGATAACTCCTCACTGAAAACTGTCCAAAACAAAGTCGAGAGAGTGCTGCTCCCCCCTATAGTAAGCCAGGCTGGGAAGTGAACAGACTCCGTTCTGCCGAGACGGCAATGACAGAATGGAAGAGAGAGAGCGTGTGTGTATGTGAGTGAGTGAGAGAGTGAGAGAGAGAGAGAGAGGCACACTTCTCTGCCCAGCTCCTCCTACCTTCTCTCTCTAATTCTAGGAAAAGTTGGCATGGAAAAAAAAAATCACTAAACTAAACTGAACGGCAGCAAGAAGGAAAAGAAAAACATTTTAAAGTGCCTATGCAATAAAATGACTGAGAGAACGAAAGCGAAGTCAAATGAATGGAGCAACACACCTACGAAGTGTGTCTGAGCACATGTTCTGTAGCTCTGTGACTTTTACGGAGACGCCCACCCACACGAGAGCGCACGCCTTCACACATACACACACATACTCATGAATAAACACTATGGCTGAATGACACACACCCATGGTGTGTCACACACACCAACCTAAGGAGTAGGCTGTTCTAAAGAGAGATTAGTGATAGGAGAGAGAGACACCCATTTGGCATGGATCTATCCTAGCCTGGAGAGACACGCTGGGTGTCCATGTAGGCTATCAACATCGTACTGTCGAGTTTACATTTTTCCGGTATCACAGAACAACTTCTACCCTATAGACAGAGCTGGGTTTTCAGATCACATGTCTCTCAGTCTTTGAATGTGTAAAATATAGGCTAGTGTGGCATTTAAAGAAAAACATATATGAAGTGGCATAAGTGTATTATTGTCTAAATATATAAAGACATTTTACAAAACTTTTTCTGTCAGAAGGATATGAAAAGACATAATTATTATGACAGTGTAACTCAAACACCTGCAGTTTGACGCTAGCAATGTAGAATTCATCTAACAATAGAACCAACATTAAGTTCAAGCCTATTCATATCTGTGTTTGTTTGGAGGGTCACCAAGCCACCGCCAGGTGGAGGAAACTAAACTAGACTGACCAATGTTTCCCATTGTGGCTCATTAAAGTGATGCAACAAGCTGTAAGAAGCCCTAAAGTTGTGTCCCTCTGCTTCAGACAGCTAACATTAGGGCTTCATGCCTCGATCTCTGTGAACCTAGAATCTCTCTCACACAACTATATAAAGGACTGTGCATTATAGCTAACCTTTTCAGCACTGCCAGGAACATGATATCAGATTTCTATCCCTAGGTCTCTTCTCTCTTTTCTGTACATCTGTCTCCCTCTCGTCTCTGTGTGTCAGTGAGAGTGTCCTGCCATGGCCGGCGTCTGACAGCCACATGGGAAGGAAGACTGACCAGTGTAGACTATATACAATTAGATTATTTCATGTAAGCAAAATTATATTCTGAACAGAATAAAGGGTGCTGGAAGTCAGTGATTTAGTTGCGGAACTACAGTGGCTGTGAATGGGCAGCAATGAGACGATGCCTTCTCCCCCCAGTTTGAAACCACATACCATTACACAACCAAACAGTGCTGGAAAACTGTTTTTTATTTTATTTGCCATGGCAACAGTCATATGAAGTGAGCCAGTTCTAAGTAAGACAAATATCCTCTTTCAGAGTTACGTTGGAGCAGCAGGCCATAAATATGTCGTCCTGGACAGCTGGACTACACTGTCACTTCTCAGACAGCTGTCTGAGAAGATCTGAACTAAACTACACAATCCATTAGCACACTGTCACGCTTTCATCAGCAATCAGGTAACCCGAAATAATCAGAGGGCAAAATTATAGTCTTTATATATGTGCTTTAAACCACAGACAGCCCATTAAATATAACTGCATACAATTAAAACCAAGGCATTCATTTTAGAGTTGCATAATGCAGCAATAATGGTCAATCTTTTACACTGTTATAAACTGTGTTTTATGCATCAACTAGCAAGGCTTGTGTGAAAAAAATCCCTGCTGTAGGAAAACAGAAGACAGAAAGACTGTGCACTCTGCAATGCTGCTATAAACTTCACTAATGCCTTTACTACTGCTGTTAGAACAATTCCTTTCTCACGACAGTTCTTTGACTCTGACATCCAACTTGTTAGATTAGAAGGTGAGGCCTCAGGGCTAATAGTCGTTACTCCACCTATAGCAGATGTGCTCTGCAAAGTCCCACATGAAATAATATGATCTCCAGTCTTGCACATAAATAAAGTTAATGATTCAGTCTGTAGGCTGGGAGCGGCTGTCATACCTGCAGCACCTTTCACAAGAGTCCCGCCACTACTAACAATAGAGGCAGAGGAATTCTCAGGCTCTTTGTACGAGGAAGACATTCCTCAGTATTACGAAACAAATGTTTTATCTTTGGCATGCTGCAATTTGCCTGATCACAGAACATAGGAGGTGGTAGCACTAGTGTGTGCTGGCATTTGTGCGTGTGTGTGTGTGTGTGTGTGTGTGTGTGCGTTACCTTACAAGTGCACTTGGGTTCATGTATATGTGTTTAAGTCTGTATGAGTTGGTATTAAGCATTTTTATGACTCAAATAATTTGCCTGTTTTAGAGGAGACTGAACTTCAATTTGCTAGAAGGTTATACAAAACAAAGGATTTAATGAAACTGGATAAACTGTCATGCAAATAAACTGCAAACGAAGCCGCGAAGCAACCATTTGTAAAAATCTAAGCCTGGTGCCGTCTCATTAGGGGTAATCTGCATCACCATACACGGTGACTTGCTCTCAAAACTGCCTATCAGTGTGATTTCATGCACTGTTTATGCACAAAGTGCTCAGTGAACTTCAAAGTTCCCGCGGTGACCCTTAACCTGGCTTCAAGCCCAGTCCCTTCAGCCATCCAAACATTCAATATGCCCTCTTCCAGAGAGCTATCACAGTCCCTGACACAGACCATGAACGTGGTGCGCTGCTGCTGCTTTACACTAGCATAGTAGTTGCAACAGCTCGGTGGAGGTTGGAGTGGCAATATCAGGTGAATGAATGGTCAGAAATAGATTCTCTGAGGGGGGAGGGGACGTATGCTCACTAATAACTATCTATAACTGTATAATTTTCTCCAGACTATAAACACTGACATTGAGGTAGCAGGCAGCCAGGAATGGAAGGATGATCTGATAGTGTAATAACTGAGACATAAAGAGATAATAAGACTTATGGGAAGAGTGTCTAAATAGATTCCTGGTAAGAGTCTGCTTCTGCTTTAACGTCTCAGACCTCCACACTGCCCAGAATAGACCTGTTACCACCAGCCGAGGGCGGCTGGCTACTGGCCCACTGTAAAGGCCTGGTGCTCTGGGGTCCAGCACACGTGCCCTCTACTCTGACACCGGACCCAAGCCACTCCAGCCACTTCCAGGGAAAGCAAAGGTCAGCAGAGCCTTTCTTACCGACTGATGTATGTGCCTTCATTAAGGGTGATCTTCAGGAATCAGTCTGAGTTCAATATATGTGGATAGCAAAAGACAAATGTCTAAACACGCACTGACACTGTGATCTGAGCCAAGAGTTGTCCACACAATCTGCTTTCCTACTGTACAATGGCACAAGTGATTTCAGTGTGCTACATGAGTGAACTACAAATGATGTAGTGAACTGAATTCATGAATATCAGGATTTTCAGTAAAGTTACATTTGGCAGCTGGCTTTGGAAAAGGGATAAAAAAAAAGAAAAAAAAGAAAGACTCCCTCCCCTACATCAGCCAATGCTCAGAAAGCACTGCAGCTTTCTAATAGAAACAGAGGCAACTGGAAAGAATCAAGTCTCTCACTGTACTTTCGTGTGCAGTAGGAGCGCTACAGCTATGTGGAATGCTGCCATAAAAATTTGGATAAGCACAAAAAGAGATGAAGCAGTATATGTGGATAGTGGATATAGTGGATGAAACTACACGGAAAGAGATTTGATCAGCTTGTTTGCATGGCAAATAAGGAGTGTGGCCCTTATTGTATTCCAAAGGATGACCTGCACTTTTGAAGTTGTAATGAATAATATTGCAAGGCATGAAAGCTCCTTATAATCTAGAAGATAGGCCTATTTCTATGTGAGAAGGAGCCTGGTTCCTTGCTGGGTCTGGTTTGGAGATTG